>NW_024582900.1:25744-69236 GCF_018398535.1 Haplochromis burtoni | reverse complement strand
CACACACACACACACACACACACACACACACACACACACACACAGCCTCCTCCCTCTGCCACAAATAGAATTTAGATCTGTGGGAAAAACAGACTTCATAACTCAGCTCAAAAAGACAAAGGAAAACAAGAGCGAATGTTTCTTGGTTTCCCATGAAATACACGCTGCATACATTTTTAGCATGCAAACGAAGATCCTGTAGCAAATTAATTAATATTTGCTGGCAAAATATACCAGATCATTTATAATATCCACAGTACTCTGCTGCACATGCACTGCCTTGATTTAATCGTCACAGTCAGCAGAGACACATAAGTGCAGCGTTATTTAACGACTAAACTGCTGCTCCTCCTGGCACCTTTAAATATCACGCGTCTCTTCATGCATTTAATATGAAATCAACGCTAAGACTGGCGCAGGAGGGTGGAGACGTCTATATGGTATCAGTAGTATCAGTACATGTTGTGTGCAACTGCAGTAACATCAAGTGGTTCATTTATGTAGCTGTGTTTTTGCTGAAAAAAGAAATAAAAATGCAGTTTGACCACCTTTTTGTCACGAGCTGGGCCCACGTCCTCATTTTAGGTTTGACAGCATTTTAGTAGGTAAAAGTGATGCTTTGACATGAATTGACCTGCGGTTTGGGGAAGGCCTCAAAGGGGACTGGTGACGGCTCCCGGGACTGGCAGATGTACCATGTACCAAATAGGAGTGAAGAACTTAAAGAATTGAGAACAAGGAGGGAGGGAGGGTGGGGCAGGGCACGTAAATGAGAATGAACAGTTTGCAGAACTGAGGGAACCTATATAGATGATAACCGGAAGGAGCGTGTTTGGAGGCGTGGTCCCGATATATAATCTCCAATAAAATTACAAGAAAAATGATATTTGATCTATTTTTACTTAAGTGTTGGGCTCAAGATGCTTGTAGGGCGCTCTCTGGAGGCCGGTGTATGCTCTTATAGACAGAATCTGGTCGCTGCCTCATTTGGCAGGCCAGAGAAGCTCTGTGATGGCAACTGACCCTGAGGGACAACTCAGAGATGAATATATTACACACCATATGCACACAGTTACAACGGGACCCACATCCAAAAAATCAGCTGCAGTGCAGTCCTTGCTGGCAACATCTGGCCAACGAGACCTTGAAGAGTCATTTTAATGAAAAAGCCCCGGCCAGTGCCGTGAAAGCATAACAGTGAAAGTGGGCCAAGCTCCCTAAAATTGACTTGTTTTCAACTTACCTCATCAAAGCTGCTGTCCTCTTTCTTGAAAGCTGCAAAAAGAAGAAAGCGACACAAGATCAGAAGAAGGGTCTATTGGCACATTTTGAAGAATGAGCAAAATAAAAAGTATAACAGCAGAGATGCAGAAAAGAGTCCTGAGCGTAAACTTGGCCTGGTAACGTCTCCAGTTTGTCATCAGAATGTCCAAAGTTTTATTTCCTGTTGTTTAGGTTAATCAGGCATGGGTTAGATTGTTGTTCAACTAAGCCCAACCAATACAGGATTTTAAGATCAATACAAATATTTGGTGTTTTAAAAATCTGATATATCTAATTTCTTTAAGACACATGAAACATGAACAAACGTCACCACATCTGTTACACTTAGTTATGTATTTACTTGTTGGCACTGTGCCTGACTCCATTAGGATCAGGTGTTTGTTGTGTTCCTGGTGCAGGGTTGGAGGGCGTTTCTTCTGCTGCTTCCTCACATTTTAAACTGAAATCTTTTTTTACATTTTTTTTAAGTGCTCATAACTGAGATCGATCCCCCAATAAATTGGTCGGGTACTGCAAAGCTACGACATACAGCATTGCTCTGAAAAGAAAGATATAAAAATTCCAGCTGCACACAATAAAATTGTTTTTCTAGTTACAGTTAAGTGGGACGTTTCAACACGGTACCTGCAGTATTAGTCACCACTGTTTGAAGAAACACTACAGAGTGGCACAGAAACTACTGCCGACTAGAACAAAAACAAGTCAATCAAGAAAGTAAGGTAAAATGCACATGGCCTGTAATGGATTGTACTGGATATTCTTGTGTTATTGCTACAGAAGAATATTTATTTTATTATTTTACATTTACAATTTTTTTTTCCTGGGGACCCCATTGAAGAGCCGTAGGCTGGATCTCTTAAGATCTCACTGTTGGGTTTGTAAGGCCATGTTACTCCTAAATTTCTATCTTGTTCAAAGAGAAGATATAAAACAAAGTTCTGAGCTAATCGACCTTAGTGTTCTCCTTTTTTAAAGAGAATCGATAAAGAATCGAATCGTTAAACAGAATCAAAAATGGAATCGGAATCATGAAAATCTTATCAATACCCATCCCTAGCTAGCATAGCATCTTTAGCCACACTCGCAAGCTAAACTGACATGTTATGCATGGCATAAAGTGGCGTGCATTTTATCTGCATATAAAATATGTTTTTGTTTTTGAAGGATGAGATTATTGGTTTTGAAAGGCTCCTAAATATATAGACAATGCTTGTACTTAATGTTTGGTAAAATGAGTGAAACTTATTAAGTTTTTTAGACTAACTGAGAATTCAGAGTGGTTTGTTTACGCTCATAAGCATGAAGCTTAATTTCATGCAGACTAAAAAAAAGCAAGCAATCGATCCAACCCATTCTAGCACAAACCACAGGTGCTCTAGTCAGTTAGACTGTACTAATTCAGACTACCCCCTGGGTGTTTTTTACTTAAGCTAAGCAGCCTTTTCCTTACTTTTAATACTAATAATAAAGAGCAACTGAGCAACTGTCCTGGATCGCTTGTCTGGAAAAGCCACTTCCTGACAAATGTCCTGCCTCCTCCTTCACTTTAATTCTAAAATTAAAACCTGTGTCACTTTGTTTTTTGAATGGTAAATGAATCGATTCTTATCAGTCGATAACCTGCTCTGCCTTCTGAGCTAACACCACCAAACTGTGGCGCAGGATGTTGCAGCTGCATAAAGAAGAGACTGTGAACATCTAAATGTGTTATTAATGTCTAAATTACCAGAAAGGGTGTAACCAGTGATTCAATTATATGCTTGAACCCACGCTGACAATCAACTCCTCGTCATTTCAGGACATTATTGGATTTGACAACAATATTTTTCATATTTGTCTTTATTTTTCCTCCCACAGCACAAGGAGCCTGTCAAAAGTATTCTTTATATATGATTGTTTTTATTAGTTATTACTTCCTCATGATGATTACGTTTGTGTCTAAGGACAAAGGCAGCACAGGCAGAGTGTGATGTGGGAGGAGGTGGTGCTTCCAGGTAAAATGACTTATTTATCTCAGAGTGAGTTTGGAAGCATTGTCAGCCCAGCCACTGAGCCGTGAAACCGCTGCTTCCTTCTCCTCAGAGGATCAGTACACACACATTCCCCAAAGGCTGCACACTCCAGACAGCCGCAAATCCACACTCAATACAATGGATTAGTCTGCAGGTAGACAATGGAGCCTCAGCCGTGGATGACATGCAACATTTAGTATCCATAAAACAACAAATGCATTTCTCACCGACTGGTGAATATTTCTATTTAAATATTTTTTTAGGTTTTATTCAAATAAAGTTAAAAATACTCTTATTTGGATTTTTATTTGTTTTTGATTTTTCTTCCCATATTGAAAAAGAACAAAAAGGTGAGACTCTTCTAATACGTTGATTTTATTTGGGGTTTATTTTTTAATGAAGAGGTAATGACTTTCTTGAACAACAAATTTCGAAGTCAGTGAACTTCCCGGTTGAAGGAAGATGAAATAAGAGATCAACAATACTCTAACTGAAATAGCAAAATGCCAAAGTGGCCGTGGTGAGTAGCACAGGTGCCCTCTCATGTTCCTAATATTACCAAACGACATCCTGGTGCTGAGATACCCAATCAGACAAAACATTTTTTAATCTTTAAAGTACTGATATATATTGCTCATCACAGAGAAGCTATAACTGCTCCAACAACAAAAATACGTTACATGTTTATCAAAGCAATAAATGCTAACGGTACAACTGATAGCTTTGTGCTGTAACTGCCTAAGGTTATGCTAGCTTAGATCAACAAGCAAAGGCCAATTTATTTATATGGCACAATTCATTACAAGCAAATTCAATGTGATCAAGCAGCAGCAGGAGCACCGATGGACTCCAGTTTATAACATCTTAAGGTTATTAACTGACTAATTAGCTGTTAATTAGCAACGATTTTCAAAATACAGTAATGACATCAAAAACTGATTACTAATATTTTAAGTCCCCATAAACTAACAAAAAGATTCTTCCCCTCATGAAGGAATAAATAAAAAAAACAATATATATAATTATTTTTTAATCATTAAGTAAAATATGGTTGTTATATACTGAATTTATACCAACTAAGTAAATTTTATTTACATTACATTGAAAATGTACATGTAGTTTAACTCTTTAAAGTAATTATTTTTGGTATAATATACTGTTGACTGTAGTTTACTAAAATCTGTTAAAATTAAAAGAATATTTCATCATTCTGGGAAAATGGGTTTCACAGCAATTACAGAATATGGGCTATTGAAACCATACTCTGTAACTGCTCATACCACCCTGAGCACAGCCGATCTCATCTGGATGCGAGACCACCTGGGAATACCAGGTGTTTTTTGAGTGGCTTAGCTCAGGAGGTGGAGCAGGTTCTCTGTTAATCAGAAGGTTGGTGGTTTAATCTCTGGATGCCAAATATCCTTGGACAAGATATCAACCCCACGTGACTCTGCGATGCATCCACCTGAAGGTGAATGTTGGACAGATGCCACTTCAGCAAAGAAAAAAGTGCATGTTAGGCATGTTGTATAAAAACCTTTAAGTGGTCAGGTAGAGAAAAATGCTGTATGAAAACCAGTGCATTTACCATTTTACCAACCTCCTTAAAACCAGAGGGACATAAATAAATAAATAAAATCGGTGGCTGCCCAGTGATTTCTTTTTTCTTCTTCTTTGCATTCAGCGACCAATTGTACGTAGATGAGCAACCAGCTGGTCATCGAAAAGGTGAATGTTCAACACCCTCAACTTCTATACAGCCACAAGTTGGCTAGTGGTAGGCAACCTGTCTCCATTCAGTCTGCATTCAGTCTCAGACAGATTGCCAAAGGTTAGCAAACAACTGCTGTCCAATTACCAAATGTACACAGGGGGACCTTGCAATCAGTCTGAGTAAGTTTGTCCCAGTGAGCACAACTGGTCTGCGTGTCTTATGGTGCTCAACTCAACTAGTTGCCAACTGGTTGTACATTTCTTACATAAAAGCTAGGTTTTTCAGTTAAATCACCAACCTGCAGCAACTACGTCACTATTTATGGACGAATATGGCTGGACTTAATGTGAGTACATAATGTGAATTCCTGCTCAGCGTCAGTTTCTCCATATATAGACGACTACACAATACTACACACCGCATGCCTGACTACGTAAAAAAATTCAAACGCGTTGGAGGAAATTTCTGGGGAGAGGGAAGTCTGGCCACGACCTGGTCCTGGATAAGCAGCAGACAATGGATGAGTGGAAACAACATTGTAACATGTAACACAAACATGTAAGTGTGACAAATATGCAAACGAATCAATATTTATCTGCAGAGTATGGAAAAAAGGTTCAGTCTAGAGTATGAAGGAAAGAGCATGTTACAGTACAATTACTGTTTCTGCAGCTGCTCCAACACTGAAGATTTTGAGGCTTGAGATGTATTGCTACAGATTAATTAAGCACTGGGGGAAATGAAAATCTAAGTAACAAAGTTTTCTGAATCTGCTCTAAATTAGAAACCTGCTGAATGAATAACAGAATCCGTTCTCTTATTCATTCAGCAGGTTATAATTCAAAGACTAATATTAATATACTAATAACACCAATACTAAAAATGGACATGTGTACATTGGGGAGAGCAACATTTCAGCAGTTTCTAAAATACTCAGACCAGACTGGCATCTGGCACCAACAAGCATGTTCATAGTCGCTACATGACTTCCTCAAAGCTAAAATCAATAGCTTGACCTCATGGATCACTTCGCAATTTCCAGTCATTTGCACCCTAATGTTACATACAGTTAGTCAGCTACCTGTAACTTAGCTATGCTGCATGCATTTGGTAATGGTTACTTCCAGAGGTGTGATACTCTGGGCTAAATGACCCAGCATGACGCACACCCACATGAACGCCCATGATGGTTCTTGTTTGTTTCTATGATCAAAGGTTAGACTGACTGTATGCACAGACCTTAAATCTACCTGTACACAGCTTCATCTCCATCTCTGCCTACCCGACCTCCACCACACATCAAACCTCTCTGCTCCCTGCATGGGTCCTCTTCTCTCCCTGCAGTTCCAGAATACCATGTCAGCTCATACATGCATTATAATTTGCCACAGATATGATGACAAATAATATTATTTAAAGTTTTTCTTTGTAGCAATAACAGTGTATAGTGTACACAACCATTTCCCACAGACTGACTGAGTTCTTAGCTCGCTATGGCGACCTGGGCAGGATGTAGGCGAAGTGAGTGTTTGGCTTGAACACATCGTGTGCTTCACTGTGATGAATCTCAAAATCTGTGCCATCCATGTTCCCCACAGTGCCAATCTGATCGAAATGAATGTGAAGACTGTAGCTTTTCCCAGCACTCGTGTCTGCCTGAGGAGAGTTACAGTGGCCATACTCTTAATCACACATTAACAGCTTGACGCTGCAGCCACACTCCGATCAGCTGGCCACTGAACAGCTGTTGGGGGTTAATTGCCTTGCTCAAGGGCACCTCTTTAGGAGTAATGAGGGAGGAGAAACCTCTCTTAATTCCCTTCAATGAATTGATACCCCCTGTATTTCCAAGGTCATCGGTTCACTGACAAATTTAAACTGCCAAAACTGCAGGAAGGCAAAATTAAAAATTTGAAGGTCACTGAAGGCTTTGCTGAGCCAAAGGAACTCCTCATTTATCTAAAGCTTTTCTAATCTTCTGTCTGCTCCAATGCCAGTGCCAACATTTGCCACTGGACACCAGCATCTGCATCAGCATTCAGCACGAGCTGCTGCCTGGTGGCACGAGCTGACATTATGCTGCAGGAATCAGAATCCTGTTTCATGGAATGGTAAAAAAGAACAACATCTGCACTGGAGGTCAGGCAAAGTCCAAGGCAGTGGTTCTTGTTTGTAGTCATCTGCAGTCTGTCTTCATGATCTTGCAAACACAGCACTCCATCCTGACATTTCACTACGTGACTGGTCTCTTCAAACCTGAGGTCACTGTGCAGAACAGGCTGACAAACTCTGCGTCAGCCCATCCACCTGGTTTGTGTCTGTTCAAATGAAAATACTAACAATGCATACGCTGCACGGTGCTATCATTTTGCATACAACACGGTACTGTCCACGGGGACCTGTTGGATCAACATGCCTGCAAGGATATAAAGAATACAGCGCTCTCTTGAATTTGCTTTGTTAAGGCTTCCGTGGAGCAAGGCGAGGGGCCGATCAATGCTTAGATGTGTTGATTTAGATGAGAGGAGAGACAGCCAATAGGAGACGAGCATCAGCAAAGCAGAAAAGTCAATGCCAATCTCGCTTCCTCCTGCAACACTGACCCAAACTCAAGCTCTCATTTTCTTACAGACTGCATCTGACTGTTCTTTGTCTACAACACACTGCTTTAAAGTTCACACAGGTGGTGTGTGTGTGTGTGTGTGTGTGTGTGTGTGTGTGTGTGTGTGTGTGTGTAAAAAATGTGCTGTTTTACACACACACACACACACACACACACACACCTTTTACAGCCAGTGATGTGAGTGCGGGACAATAAGTCACATGAAAAAATAAGAGTCACTTCAAGCACATCGTCAGGTCTTGTCGTGTGGCCGATAAACAATCACTGTAATTCATGCATTTATGAAGATAATTATTAAAAATTATGACAAGAAAAGGCAACAGCCTTACTACTATATAGTGTTATTCGCTAAAGATTTAAATCAACATCCATCCACTCTCCCGGCTATCCCTTTGGTGTGCACACAAGGGGAGCGTGGGGGCTTACTGGGCTTAAGCCCGTTTTGTCAGAAGCCCGGGGTCTTTTGGAGTGTAATTTTTTCATAGTTAGATGCCTGGCTGACAACTGTATAAAACAAAAAGTACACACAATATTCGAAGCACATAGTGCACACTGTGGGAATTTACGACTGTGCGTGAATCCCCCCTGATATTGGTATGATCCGAGCTCAGGCACTAAGCGACTGAGCGAGAGGGCGGGGCAGCTGCTGCCTGTGAGTGCGCTGTTGGAGAAACGGAGCCAGCCATACTAAGGAGAGCTTAAGTTTGACCAGGTACCAAAGCAAATCATTCGTACTGTACAAATAATGTAAATATGACGGTGCATCACGAAAGATTGATATCAAACTGATCACTTGACCAATATTACGTTACTTGCTCTTCAAGTGAATCAACAAATGGCGAAATGAAAAGCCGAACAAATGCTATTTTTTTTAGAGAGTCTTAGCTTACGTGTGTTTATTTCATATTTTCAGTTCTTACCCTCCCCGACTAAATCGGTTTCAGTTATGTACTGAAACATAAGAATGGACATTAGAGGCTTCTTTCAAAGAAAAAACTCAGGTAAATGTTATTTTATATATTATGCTTTGTATGTTCAGTATATTTCTATGCAAAACAAGAGGGGTTTCAGTACACAGCAGGATATTCACATTTGTAACCAGATATTTACACTTTAGGGAGAAAACATAAAACATTTTTACTGTACAACATCAATTTAGAGTAAACTTTTGTTTTAGATAAATATTGAAATATATTTTGAATTAGTTAAATGTCAGAATAAAGAGAGACAGAGCTGTCTATTTTTATCACTTTCATCAAATTTAGGAGTACATACACTAAGTTTATTGTTAATTAATAAGAAAACTCCAGACGATTCCATTCTGAGCTGAAGAAGCTTCTGATAGGTTAGTAGAGTCCATGTGAGTAAATTGGTGGCACACCTGTGGATGCATATAAGGCAAAACACAGAGCCTGTTTCTTTGACATGGGAACATCAAGAGATGTCAACCAAAACACCAGGAAAAGAACTGTGGAGCTCCATAAGTGTGGCTCAAGTTTGAATACAATTTGGTGCCATTTGCAATTAAGAAATACAGACAGTTTCTCTCTTTACTCTTAAAGTTAACAAATATGTTTTTTATATTTATCAATCTAAAAAAATAAACATTTAGTCTGATTTGATGTTACAATTAAAAAAGTGTTTTTATCTGAAGAGTTTGTAAATATCTGTATATTTGATGATTGTCAGCACAAAGAGAGAGAGAGGAACAGAGATGAACAAGAGCAGGTGAGACACACATGTTAGTCAAATGGTTGTTTACCAAAAGTATCACCGTATCACAGGTCCTCATGTATCTCGTACCTAGTGTTTCTTTTTAGGTTTGTTATTTTTCAAATTCTACATTTATTAAGTTATGCAGCTTGTTTGCACAACAAGGCTAAATAATTATATAAACTTTTCTCAATCTAAATATTGTACTTTGGTAGAATTAAAAAATAAGTGTAGTGCAGGTCTATGATGATTTTTAGTGCTACTATCATCTAGTTCTGATTCTGGTTCTGTCTTGGTTAAGTCCTCAGTAGTCCTGATTTTGAACTGTTGTAGTCCTGTTTTAATTCCGGATCAGTTCTGGGTCTGGTTGAATTGGGGTTTAGTCCTCGTGTCTTGATACAGCCCCGACTTTGTTCTGCCTTGCTGCTTAATTAAAAAACTAGTTTAAGGTGTCCTGCACATGTGATATATATTTTTCCCTATATGAAGTCATTCTTTTTTGAACAAAACTCAAAACAGAGCCAATTAATCTTTCAGTCATTTCTACCCCCCCCCCCAAGGGAAAAAAAAATCCCACATGCATACTACCCTTTTGGGCTAAGCCCTGGGTGTTTCAAATGTCTGGCTCCACCTCTGGTGCTGAAGCCAATCCCAGCGGGAGGCAGGGAACACCTTGGACAGGTCACCAGTCTGACGCAGGGCTAACACATGAACAGACCACTCATACCGACACCCGTGGGTTCTTTAGAGTTACCAGTTAACCTAACCTGACTAACTGTGTGTCTTTGGAGACGAACACTTTGTTTAAAAAAAGAAAACGGAGGATAAAATTAATATCCAGTGAGAAGAATTCAGTTTGTAGTTTTTATACATTTCCTATTAGGGCTGCCACAAACGATTATTTTGATAGTTGACTAGTCACCGATTATTTTTGCGATTAGTCGACTAATCAGATCATCATCCATTGGACGTAAAACGTACAGCTTATTGCACCAGCAGCATCTGGTCTTATATAACTATCATTAGCTTACAGCTTTAAGTGTTTGTGCTAACTAACAATAAAGACAAGATGGTAGTTTATTAATTTTTAATGAAATTTGCAGATTGTTTCGGTGAAGTTTAATAAACTCCTTGCTATCTAAAATATAACAGGACACCGGAGTATATTCTCCAGCATCTCACACTTCTGATAATCAGCTGTCTGCTTGACAGTTTTAGCTGTGTAAAAACTATAACTTTAATCTCAGCCAAACCGATTTACTCAGGAACAAATAAAATACTAAAGAAAGCCAAACAATAACATGTTAAGTTATCTAAGTGACTTATGTATCATGTTTAACCTGAGTAGTGAAAGACGGCGGTGGGTTTGAAAACGATTTGCCGGGAGTCCGGTGTTCTCACGGCGCTAGTGACCTAGCCCCCGGCTAGCTATCGAGCTGGTGGCTAACAGACGTCTCCGAAAACGTCGGAGCGCTTTTGATATGCGGTGTCTTAATAAACTGAGCAGATATTTGAGGTTTACACAGCTACATTCTCGCCTGAAAATATGTTAAACGTTTATTTTGTGACCCAGAAAGAATAATAAGAGTAATATTAAAACGAACTAGCTGCCGCCATTGTTGACAACTGCGCTGGGCTGCGCTATGAATTCTGGGACACAGCTTCTTCTTCTTCGGGGTTTAATGGCAGCTGGCATCCTTGTACATGCAGTGCTGCCATCTTCTGTTTCAGTCCGTTATTACACTTTTAAATCCTACTACTCATTCCTGCGTCCTTTGTGATCTTACAAAGCTTCAAACGATGCGTCGACTACTAAATCAGTCGTCGACGATTTTAATAGTCGACATAATCGTGACTAGTCGACTAATCGTGGCAGCCCTATTTCCTATGAATCAGACATCAACTGATATAATCCAAGTTACATGTAGAGCTGAAAAGATTTTTGTGTTAATCAGCAAGTCAACAACCCCATTTCTGAAAAAGGCGGGACGGTGTGTAACATATAAATCAAAACGATGAAATCATTTGAAAATGCTTAACACAAAAAAAGTGCAGAAACAAGCTGGCGGGTCAACTTCAAACAGCAGAGCTATTAGTAAGTTGATCCCAGACGTAAAGATCCAGAGGGATTCACTACACTGAAAACCTGCATGAGCAAACAGTCCAACAATTATACTGAAGTAAAACAGTTTATGGATTTCATCATCTATGGTACATACCATAGATGGTACATAATGATGTACCATAGATGGTACATCTTTAGATTCAGAGGATCTAAAGACAAAGCTGAGAGCAGTTTGAATGGCTTTCACGTTCAGGCCCTAAAGAAGCACTGCACTTCAAAAATCCACCTTATCACCGTCCTCGCAGGTGGGCAACCTCAACGAGACCTTCCACGAGCCATTATTAGCACCTACATGTTTTTAAAAGAGATTGATCGTAAATCCAAATTCATGATTTTCCTATTCATCACCCTCCCGCAGCTGTGCGAGCTTACATTCTCCGTTTGTGTTTGTTTGTCACGTTCAGCTGCTGTCACCTATGCATCACTTAACTGCTACCAAAATGAGTATTTACAACACAGTTTTCTTCAAGTCAACATTAAATATGGAAACAAGAACAAAACACGCTCCAAAAACAGGACCGTCAGCTTTTAGAAATTATGGATACCATGTCATCCATCTGAATATGGGTGATGATTCATGTGGTGAATTCTTTTTTTAATTGTTCTCCCAAATCTCGGCAATCAAGGGACAAAACTTAATTCTGTCACACAAAATACTATTTATATTTTTTTAAAGGTCGGGGTTTGTCACCAATGATGTCTCAACGCCCATTTATACCATTTAACATAGTCCTCTTGCTAAAGTGACGTTACATCCACCAGCAGCAGATGTGCTTTAGTGTTGTGTTGCCTGCTCGTGCACCTCTGGGATTTTGTAACCTTGTGTGGGTGATGGGGCTGGCCTGGGCTAAAGACGCGAGTGTACACTCACGCCAGCTTTACGACCATTTTAGTGATATTTCTGCAGGAGCTCAGATATTCCCAACATACAGACGTCGCAACTGTGTGAAAACGAGAAGCCCTCAGAGAGAAGCCTCGGCCTGGCCAGCTCACTCTCTGCTCAGTGTTTACTTTAAAGCAACAGTGTTGTATTTTCTATATAATCATTTTGGTGTTTTGTGGTCTTTTTAAACGTACAGCAAAAAACGTGTAACGTGCAGGCTTTTGTTCAAACATTTTACTGTACTCAACATTATTTTTTAATGTATTATTTATTCATGGATACATGTGTAGCATTCACTTTATTGTAAAGCATGTTCATTTAAATGTTTAGTCATGAATATTATGTAAAAAAAGAGGGTTTTTTTCCAAAATTATTTTATTTTATTCTAGAACATTGTACATGTATTTAAACTGTTATAACCTGTTACTGTAATGTACATTACAAAGTCATAAAATATATAGTCATTATTAAAATCCTTTAATATCCCTGATGTCAGTACCAACAATGGCCAAAAGAAACATATTTTAAACAGTTCTATGCAGCACTATTATGAGCTTGATAGAGGTCCGAAATCTTTCTATATGTTCACAATACACACCAAACTTATAAGAATCATGGTTTCTGCTTTATATGGATTTTTGTCTGTTTTTGATCAATAAATCATTAAGATGACATCAAAGACCTCATTTCTGGTTTAAGTTTCTTCTAACTAGCACTGATGCAGAGGCTCGCCTTACTTAACTGCAGCGAGTACGCACATCCTCAGTTGTAGATCATGTCAATGCTTTCGTTCAACACGACCAACATGGAAACCATAACGACATCATTTCGGTGTCACAGAGTTAATGACAAAATATGCAGTTTTTATTTCTCCCAGGTGAAGTTTGCTTGTTTTGAGGAAGACGATGCCAAACCACATTACTCACTGTCCTGGAGCATGGCTCTGGGTGCCACACTGGCCTGCAGTCCAGTCGAAATGAACATTTGGGCCATCATCAAACAAAATATCTGATAAATATATGCAGGCCCCAAATTCTGTGACAAACTAAGATCGCTTTACTTTCCTCTAGTTCATATATTTAATTATGAATCCCTTAGGAACAATATTGCTGACACTGACAGTCAATCACAGATAAATTACAACGTGTGAAACAAAGTCGTGCATGCACTTCATATACACTGTCTCCATAACACAATGACTCAATTGAATCTAAGAGCTGAATGTGAACTCATCATAAAAACTGCTGATGTTCTGTTTTAAGGTGAAAAGTGACTGCAGAAATGTGTGCGTTAGTGCATGCAGAAATAATATGAGGAAAATAATCCTGCTTCCTGGTGGGAATATCTGAAAATGCTGCTGGGGTCAAAGATTTCATTTGTGACACTTTGGAAACAAAAGCATTGTCATGATCAGCAGATTGTTCGACAATGAGAGCGCCTGTGTTCCTGCAGATAAACACAATACACCTTAATTACCATGAAGATGATGATCAGCCAGGCCCTCGTTTCTCATGTTTACTGCATCATGTTAGAACAGGTAAAGAAAATCAAACGGAGAGAAAAGTTCATCTCTTATATTTTTTATCAAAGTCCAAAACATAAACCGAACCGACACCAGTGATATTAATGTTTTGGTTACTGATATGAAAACTGCAACAAATAAATAAATAAACATTCCGCTTTGGGACATTTACCGAAATATGAACTACTTCCTTTGTCATGAATCTGTCATCACTTCCATGAATCATTTCCGTCATAACTCAGTGTGTCACGCACATTCTCCAAACTTCAGAGGAGAATGTTCAGGCCGACATCTGTACAGATGTTTTCTGCCCAAGAGCCCAGAGACGGTGATACACGCCTCACAATGGAGATGCTGAAACAGACAAGTATCTTCAAAACAAGAGGTGATGTGAAAAGCGGAGAACTGATCGCGTCCATTGTTGTATCTATAAAAGACGAGCTGAGCATAGACGCAAAATGTAGCGATAAAAACAAACGTCAGTCATCTTCCTATGAATATGATTGAATTCACGAAGATGACGCTGTGTACCAACACTTAGTGACCGTTAGTGGAAAAGTGTGAGCCCCGCTGGTCAGCAGCGGACAGTCTGCTGGAAAATCCTCACAACAGTTCAGAAACTTGACAAATCTGCAGTTTTCCTTCAAAATGAGGTGCGCAGTGCTTAAACACCCGAACAAGCCCACTGATGTGGGTTTTCCACGGCCGCAAACTGTGAGCAGACATCATCTCAGTGGGAAGCGGCGGTCTGAGCTGCTGCAGGAGACATTTCACATCTGTTTTCTGGGTTTTTATGAACAACAGGCTCGAAAAAGGGAAACGGTACTCACCGATACTCCGGAAACTCTCTGACAAAGTTCTCCTCAACTTTTTCATTTTGCCCATTTTCTCCGGGGGCTGAGAGGCTGGCATCAGGTCGCACATTATTATCTTTTTCTCTCTCTCCCACCGACTTTGGCAGCGGGCTGGCTGTGGGGCTTCAAGCGGAGAAGAAGGAGGAGGAGGAGGACCGGTGCTCAGGCAGCCCTGCGGGGCTTCTTCAGCCCAGCTGCAACGCGCTGGCAAACACAGGAAACGGAGCCTGAGCGGCTCTCACTGCTCTCATCAACTAGTGAGAACAAATGCCTTCTTGAGACTGACTCAAGAATGCGGCTCCATTTCCATAAGAGGCACAAAAAGTCCGCGCTGGAGCATCCAAAGTGGCAAGCGTGCGTAATTGTCTGCGCACTGGCACAGCGAGCAAACGGAGCTCCTCTTCTCACTTCTTTTTCTTCCCTCAGCGTCCCGCTCGCTCCCAGCTCCGCCACAGTCTACATATCATTTTTTTGGGATTCTCTCTCCGGTTTCGACCCTTCAGACCCCGCCCGGGATGCGGAGATTGGAAGGTTCCCGGGAACACCGGCTTTTCATTGGTCTCAGAGAGTGGCTGTCAAGCATCCAGCCCCGCCCTCCAGTGTGTTGCAGGAGGAGGAATATTTGTAGAGTACCGGGCTGCTCTCCGCGCTCCAGCTTGAGACTGCTGCCCTCTACAAGACCCAGGCTCGGAGCGCGGGTCGAGGTGCCCCCCACCCTCGCCCCGCAAAGCATCGGCTTCATCGGGCTTCTTCTTCACCTCAGCCTGGAATATCACAGCCTCAGATGATGAAGACCGAGTTTGTCTAACTGAGAAAATCAGTGCACACAAATCACCGGGTTTGGTACACGTGTGTTCTTTTGCACTTCTTACATCATTCTTGTGTTACATCGTAATAAAAATTCTATAGCTGTGTCACCTATGCTGTCATCCTTTTGTCATCATCATACCATGAAACCATGTCCTCTCTGCAAGCTTTTGTTTTACAAGGACTAAGCTGCTGCTTCTTCTGTTGTCTTCTCCCTTTAGGGGTCGCCACTGCGGATCATCTGCCTCCATCTCACGCTATCCCAGCATCCTCCTCCGCCACACCAACCCATGCCCTAGAAACTGAGCACTTTATAATAGTCAGCAGTCCACTTCAGCCACAATGAAACTCGCAACAGAGCATGATTGAGAGTAAAGCGGGCTGTGGGATTAAAGATACCAGAGCTATTCAGGTCCTGCATCAGTAATCTGAATCCTGCAGCAGTGAGCTCCACACTGTCATGTGTCTTTATGTGCTGCTCAGACCTGATCATGTCTGTACTGCAGAGACTCACAGCAACCATGTGAGCGGGTCAGTGGTCTTTAGGTGTGCCATAACACATGGCAGTGTTTGGCTCTGCAGTCATCTCAGGAATGCAGCAGGCTTGAGTGTTTTCATACTGCGGACTCATTACTTTAACTGGGGCACAGCAATAATGGAAACAAATGTATGGCTTCATTAGTTTAAACTGGTGCTTGATTGTTGTGTGTTTGTAGGCAGCATGCACACCTCTCTGCTGCCCTACAAAAGCAGAACATGTCGGATTAGAAGTGAGTTAAGACCAGAGAGTTCACATCTTAGCTTTCAGTAGAAATGATTTTAAGGAACAGGGTACAGAATGGGAGTACTGTTATTTAGGACACTTTCTACAGGCACTGAAAACAACTAGAAACCAGTGCACTGTGAAAGCAGAAGTGCTACTCTGACAGTCCAGAGTTCATCTCTGATGATGTCAGAGCGCAGATATGTATCAATGAGATTCTTTCCTGGGACAGGTAAAGCTAAATTGCATTTGCCTTATGCAAAAATGTTAAATGTTGTCACACTTATCAAACCAATCACATACCACCATCTGTTTATAGGCAATTTGTAACTGTAATTTGTAATCTGTAATTTTTGATGTGTAATTTGGAAACCAAGTGGCAACCCCTGAAGTCAACAGTGAAACCATAGCAGAAGTGACAAAACTCCAGTTCCTCTGTTGGCCTCTGACTCCACAAATGCAAATGCAGGTCAGTCCCCACAGACCTGTACATAACAACGTCCAGTGTTTGTGCCTTTCTGAGTATTTGCAGTGGAATCATCATCCCATTATGGATCATTAGCAGCTATATTCACTTGTAGCAATAACACAGAATTATTAAATGTAACACATTAAGGTTTTTTATGGTATTTTTTTATTTATTTATTTTTTTTTACAAATAATAGTTATATTTGATAATAACACCTTGTTCAGCCCTGCTAGTTTTAAGACTGAACCTCTGGCCTGTCATGTGAAGTCAATTTATTGAATTCATTTATTAGCTCACATTGATCCATACACAACATGTAACAGCTGGGCATAGTTCCTGGGTCTGAAAGTCTGAGTGGAAGATCCATAGACCTGCATTGCTTTCTAATTACCAGCAGAGGGTTATTCCTACTTCTCACTTGATGTGTGATGTCAGCAACACTTTCTTGATGACTTTATGGTCTCAGTTGCTGTTTTTAAGTTAGCATAATATAGTGTTGATTTTGTAACTCATGGTCTCAAAGCGGGTTTGCTTCATATTAATACCAAGTTCATATTAATACCCTCCCCCCCTCCCCTCCTCCCAAACATCTCCCAGTGTCACAGTGGATCAGGTCAGGAGGCAACTGAGGAAGCTTCGCCCCAGAAAGGCAGCAGGCCCAGACAAGGTGTGTCCTAGGATGCTTAAGGCGTGTGCTGCTGAACTTGGGGAGCCGCTACAACGAGTCTTCAACCTCAGTCTGCGACTGGGGAGAGTGCCCGCCCTATGGAAGACATCCTGCATCGTCCCGGTCCCCAAAAAGAACCGGCCCAATGAGCTGAATGACTTCCGACCGGTGGCACTGACGTCACATCTTATGAAGACTCTAGAGCGGCTCTTCCTCAACCTCCTCCGACCACAGGTACAACATGCCCAGGACCCACTACAGTTTGCATACAAGGCGGGTGTCGGAGTGGAGGATGCCATCCTGTACCTCCTACACAGAGCCCACTCACACCTGGATGGGGGAAAAGGCACGGTCAGGATCTGTTTCTTGACTTTTCCAGTGCCTTTAATACCATCCGGCCCTGTATGCTTCAGGAAAAACTGAACAGGATGGAGGTGGACCCCTGCCTGGTGGCTTGGATCTCCGACTACCTCACCGACAGACCACAGTACGTCAGGCTGAAGGACATCACGTCTGACACAGTGGTCAGCAGCACAGGAGCACCACAGGGAACTGTGCTGTCCCCTCTTCTCTTCACCCTGTACACCTCTGACTTCTGCTACAACTCTGAATTATGCCAATTCAGAAGTTTGCAGATGACACGGCCATCATGGGGTGTATCTGGGATGATCAGGAAGAGGAGTACAGAAGTCTGGTGAGGAACTTTGTCGCATGGAGTCACACAAACCACCTGCAACTCAACACCTCAAAGACTAAGGAACTGGTTGTGGACTTCGGGAGGTCCAGAGCAAGGTCCACTGCCGGTTCAGATAGAGGGGGAGGAGGTGGAGGTGGTCAACAAGTACAAGTACCTCGGGCTGTGGGTGGACAATAAACTGGACTGGTCATGCAACACAGAGCACCTGTATAAAAAAGCCCAAAGCCGACTGTACTTCCTCAGGAGGCTGAGGTCTTTTAACATCTGCAGGAAGCTCCTGAGGATGTTTTACCAGTCGGTGGTTGCTGGAGTACTTTTCTATGCTGTGGTGTGCTGGGGGAGCAGCACAGCAAAGAAGGACTCATCCAGGCTGGAGAAACTGATCAGGAAGGCTAGCTCTGTGGTCGGCATGAAGCTGGACACTCTGGTGACAGTGGCAGAGAAAAGGACACTAAAGAAACTGATGGACATTATGGACAATGCTGGGCATCCTCTGCACACGGCCATATAACAACCAGAAGAGTCTGTTCAGTGACAGGTTGCTTCTCCCCAAGACAAGAACTAACAGACTTAAAAACTCCTTTGTCCCACACGCCATCAAGACTGTTTAACTCCTCTCTGGAGGGGAGAGGGAGGGGAGACAGGAGGACAAAGGAGGGGGGAACAACTAAGCTGTAGTGCCTCTTCACCTCACTGTGCAATACTTTTGTAAATAGTCAACAGTGCAATAGACTCAATACTTGAAATGTGCAATTCACTTGTATTTTTATTTTTTATTCCTATTTATTCTATTTATCCCCTTTGTATATTTTATTTATATTTGTCTCTTGTGTATTTGGTGTGTGTGTTATTTATGTGTCCGTGATTGTGATTGCTATTTATTTTATATTTTATATTATATTATAGTCTTGTATATTATATATGTGTGTGTGTGTATATATATATATATATAATTATAACAATTCTGTAACTGTAACTTTGGTCGTTGCTGTGCTTTTTTTGGAAGTCGAATTTCCCAGAGGAACCCACCCGAGGGATTAATAAAGTTCTATCTTATCTTATCTTATCTTAATTGCTCCTAACAACTCAGTGAGTCAGATTTATGTCTTGCTAGTCAAGTCCAGTTCCATGAACACGGTGATAGCTCAGCTTGATGTTTTACAATGCGACTTCTTCAATCAGTGAGTGACAAGCTAATGGTCACATTACTCTTTTATAATTAGTCCTGTATTTAAAAAAGATGTGACATAGGATTCAAGTTTAGGTGTCTGGGACGGGTTATTCTTTATGAAAACAACACTTTAAAAACTGAAATTCATAAGGAGGTGCTTAATACTGAGCAGCAATCAGTGTACTATCGCTAGCTGAGACAAGCCGGTTAGCAACCCATAGCTAAGCTAACGTACAAATCTCTGTGGAATCTGGTCCTTCGGTACAGTCTGGTCCAAACACGAGGGATATTTTTTCTGGGTGTGGAAATGTATCAGTAAACTTACCACACGCTAGGACAACCAAAAGCAAGCACACACCTTCCTCAATACATTTCCATTTGTTTTGCAATTTTTATTACGCTAATGCTTTAAAACTAGCCGCACAAGCTTTTTAGTTTCAAAGACACCTGAGGGCTTCTTCTTCAGTCATGCTAGTTACCATGATTACTGCAGAAGCCCCTAAACTACTGTTAGCCGAATAATAACTGCAGTAACTTCTTGGTGTGAGTGTTGAATTACAAATGGGGGTCAGAATGACCCGAGGCCTGTCACATTTTAAATCATAACGGAGAGAAAAAAAAATCTATATAAACTTTTTTTTCCTTAATGCTAATTAGTGTAGCCAGCACAGTCAGTATCCTGCATGATTTTTGGAATTCACATGATATGAGGTAATTTAGGTGTTCAAAGCCCAAACGTACGTGTAAGTCAACTAACAAGGAACATGAACACTCAATCTGTTATTATCATCCAAAGCACGGATTATTACTGGACTCAAAAATGTTACCTGCTAGCTTCAATCAAAGGTTATGAAAGTTTAAAAACCTAAGAAAGCTCTCAAGTAATGAAATGTAGACACTGTTTTGTCTGACAATGGGCGACATCTCACTAATGCTAATAGTTACTCTGTAGTGAAACATGGGGCACCTATATGAAGGAAACTCTGACAAGAACTGATAAACAACTTTATTTCAATGCAATTTTTCAAATGTTTTTCATGCAGTAAATACACTATATAAAGAAGCAAGATTTATTTTGCTTATGTTTATATAGGTTAAGTGCTTGAGTCTAAAAAGTATGACTACAGTAACCCAGAACTGACCATTCGGCAGTGTAAATTCTAGTTAACCTTTAGTTAACCTTATTAACCTGGTTGACTTAAAAACTGGAATAGGGGTGGGTGAGTGCTGAGTATTTGTATATGTGTGCATATGCGGTTCACTCTGGCACAGCTGGCTGCCGGCAGAGCCGGCGGGCACGCCACTGCAGCCCCCTCTGGCTTCTGCTCCGTGGCTACTGGGTGACCCCTCATCTGGGGATCCTCAGCTCTTCCCAGGAGGGTGGCACGGATGCCCCTCCGGTGGTCCTCCTTGGGCTCTCGCACTCTGGATGTCTGGGGCCTGGATCTCCTCCATGCCTGCTTCATGCCCTGGGGGACGGGGCTATGGCTCGCTACATCCTCTAGCAGACCATTACATGTGGAAACCTTTTGAATACAAGCGTGCTGATCCACACAGGTGTGCACACGGGTGTTCACTGCTCATAGACATAAACTACACCTCTATTGGCTGCTATTTCCAAGCACATTGTGCGCTGTTGGTCCTGTGTGCTGCACAACAACATTCAATATTTAGTATTTACTGCTGTTTACACTTAGCTAGATTAACGTGATGGTGTTGTGTTTAGTATGTTGCTCTGTTTTTTTTTTGCTTGTTTTCTCTTCTTCTCTCAACAGGTGATCCAGGAGATTTTTTTTCTTTTCTCTTTTTAGTGCCCTTTCTCACTGTCCCTCTCTCCCTTCTGTTTTTCTTTTCCTTCTCTTTCTTTCTCCCTTTCCTATCCCTCACTCATGTCTGTCCCGTCTGTAACAACTGAAAATAAAATAAAATAAATAATAACAACAAAGGTCGATCAAATGGACCAATACGGCAAGGCCGTGATGATCCATTTGGCAAAGTAAATCCATTGGGTCTCCTTGTTGGTCTTCAGACAACAATTCTGACGGCTAAAGAACCAAATGGGACAGGCAAAAAAAAAAAAAACCCCCAAAAAACTGGAATAGGAAATGTATGTTGACGTAACAACGGATATTTTTAGGATATTTCACTTCACCAATTAGTTTAAGTAACAAAATAAAAACTAGTAAAAATGATTTTTTTACACACTAATGTTGACGTAGAAGGAAAGAGTCTCATTTACTTGTTCTGAAAGAAAGTAAGTGTTGTTTTATTCAAGTGCTTCAGAAATCGATAGAGGAAAAACAGGTTCCATTCTCCTAAAATACAGCCAAAAGTACAGGTACAAGTACAGTTATAAGCACATTTTATTTTCCTAATTTTCTGGAACAACTGACACAGTTTTTGAAAATGCATTTTGTAAGACAGGTTTAGTCTTTACAAGTTTACATGATTTACATACAAAATGTCACAAAACATTATTTAGTTGGCTTCTTTCCCAAACCAAGCATCAGAATGAATGTGGAAGTGGTTTTTTGTATTTTCACATCTCAGGTGTGAGGCATTAACAGCCTAAACAGGAGCCACAGTACTTACTGTAGGTTCTGGAGGCCATCAGTTACGACACCTCCTTTTATTCTTTTCTTTTTTTCTTCCGCCTGTCCCGTTTGGCTCTTTTGCCATCAGAATTATTGTCTAAAGGCAAAGAAAGATGCCCAACGGATTTACTTTACCAAATGGACCATCCCAGCCTTGCTGTATTGGTCTGTTTGATTCACCTTTGCTTTTATTGTTTATTTTATTTTATTTTATTTTCACTTGCTCCACACGGGACAGACTTGACTGGGAGAAAGAAAGAGGGAAAGAAAAAGAGCGGGGAAGAGGAACGGTGATAAAGGGCAAAAAACAAAAACCAACAAAACAAACAGACAAAAAATACATATATCAATCACCTGGATCACCTGTTGAGAAAGAAAAAAGAGAAAACAAGCAAAAAAAAAGAGAGCAATATAATAAACAACATCATCGATGATCTATGTGAATATAACAGTAAATACTAAATATTAAACATTATTGTGCAGCACGTAAGATCGACAGCGCACAGTGTGCTTTGAGGTAGGAGCCAAAAAGGGTGTAGTTTGTGTGTGTGAGCACCCGTGTGTACACCTGTGAGCATGAGCGCGCTTGTTTTTAAAAGGTTCCTACATGTAATGATCTGCTCGAGCAGACCTTCCCAAACTGTGGGGCCCGCCCCTAGGGGGGGCGCAGAGCCATGGCAGGGGGCGCAGGATGAAAAGGGGGAAAAAAAACAAAACGCTTGGACACTGCTAGCACGGCGCCTACAGAAACGCAAAGCAGGAGATGAAGCATCGCTGAATATGTTTCCAAACCAACTTCATTCTAAGCCAAAGACTAGAAAATATGGTGAAGCAAATCTTCCCTTTGGCTTCACCTGCACAGGTGCTGAGGTAGGTCTCCCTGCAGGACTGGTTTCCCCTGCGTCAGGAGCAGCGCTGGGCTCTTCAAATCACGGACAAACAGGATCCCACATTCTGTTTTCAAAAATACCCGTGTAGGTGCGGACGTAGCGTAAAAGAGTTAGTAGTTTATTTTATTACTACCTGTAATTTATTGCAGATTACTTGTATTTGCTTAATTGTTTACTAAATGTTTGAGGTGTGAAATAAACCGCAATGGAGCAAAATATGGGTGTGTGTGGTTGGAGGATGTGTGCGTGCTGTGCGTGCGCGAGGGGGGGGGCGGGACATTTTTCTTGTAAAACAAAGGGGGCCCCAGTGGGAACCACTGTGCTACAGGGTTTGGGGAGCCATGGACCCGTCCTCCTGGGCATGAAGCAGGTATGGAGAAGATCCAGGCTCCAGACATTCAGAGGCCCTCAGAGCCAAGGACCACCAATGCACCGATGTCTGAGGGAGTCCGCCACTGGCAGGGAAAGTGGTGGGGGAGATAGGCCTCCATACCTTGGAGGGCCTGAGATGTCCCCAGAGAGGTGGCGTCTGATACCCGACCTGACATATAGACACAGACATACAGGCACACACAGACACAAACATCCATTCCCACCCTCATGCTCTCATATGCAATTACTCAACACTCACCCAACGTGGAGACAGACATAAATAGACACTGTACACACAATCACACTCCCCAAGCGTACTCTAAGAACCGGTTCTAGGTACCCATGCCCCTGGAGGGGGAAAAGGCACCCAGACCCAGGTGGTGTTACCCTTTTCCCTGGCGTGGGGAGATGCAGACCGCCCTGACTCCACAGCAGCAGGGAGGCCCCACATTCCAGACCCCAATCGGACGGCCAACTCCTCCTCCTAATAAGGGCAAAGTCATCCAACACACCAAAACTGGAGCAAAAAACAAACAAACAGCGTAATCAAGACATGGATTCCACTGGACCCCCGAAGGTGAGCTGTGGTATCTGCACCAAGATCTTTTAAGTTGTGAGGTGGGGGCCTCCGTGGATGAGACTTGCTTGTCCAGCACATCCCACAGATGCTCGAGATGGGATCTGGGGAATTTGGAGCCCAAGCCAACACCTCAAGCTTGTTGTTGTTGTGCTTCTCAAACAATTCATGAACTGTTTTTGCTTTGTGGCAGGGTACGTTTTCTGCTGAAAGAGGCAATGGCCATCAGGGAATACCATTTCCATGAAAACGTCTACATGGCAACAATGCTTAGGTAGATGCTCGTGCCACTCCCAAGGTTTGCTCAAAGCATCACATTGCCTCTGCCAGCTTCTTCTCATAGTGCATTCTTGTGCAAGGTGTTCCTGAGGTAAGTGACGCAACCCAGCTATTCATGCGATGCCAAAGAAAATGTGATTCATCAGATCACCTTCTTCCATTGCTCCATAGTTCAGTCCTGATGCTCACGTCTCCTTCGTTGGTGCTTTACATGGGTTACCATGGGCACCCTGACTGCTCTCTGGCTATGCAGCCCCAAACGCAACAAACTGTGTAACGCTATGTATTCTGACACCTTTCTATCAGAACCAGCATTGACTTTTTTTGGTAGTTTGAGCAACAGTAGCTTACTGGTTGGATTGGTTGGATCAGACCACACAGGGCAGCCTTCACTACCTACCTGTGCCAACAAGCTGCCCATGACTCTGTCACTTGTTCATCACTGTTCCTTCCTTGGACCACTTTTGATAAAGACTGATCACTGTACAATGGGACCGTCCCACAAAAGCTGCAGTTTTGGAGGTAGTCTGACCCAGTCGTTTAGCTTGCCCATTTTTCCTGCTTCTAATACATCACATTTTTTGTCTACCCCATATTAGGGTGGCTGTAGCGCAGGAGGTAGAACAGGTCAGCTGCTGATCGGATGGTTGGTGGTCGGTCCCTGGCTGCCCGGTTTGCATAGCCTGACTTGCTCTCTGATGCATCCATCGGAGTATGAATGATAGTTAGAAAGCATAGATAACAGTGCTTGTGTGGGAGAGTAGAAAAGTACTGTATACGAATCAGTCCATTTACCATTATTATTTAACACGCTTGTGTTAAAATGTTATGCCTGATTGGTGTATGTCTTTAATGTATGTATTTTACTTTAATTACAAATTAGAAGAAACTTCTCATCTATTTCAAATCCCACAACAGTTTTGGCACCAACACAGAACATCTGCATGCGGTCTCATGGCGTCTATTCCACATAGTGAAGGACTTTAATTGAGGTTGATCACGCGATCATTCATGTTGAAAAATGACTGGTATAGTGCTTTAAAATATTATCCCAGCAGGTCCTGACCTTATGCCAGTGATAAGATGAGATATCCATACTCAGCATATCCAACCTTTCATTTAATTCAGTTCTTTGGAATAACCAGAATATTAGGCTTTATTTGGAAAAACATATATATAGTATAGATAGTAGCTATTATAGATAATAAACTCTTAATACATTGACTGCAGATTGACCATGATATATATTTATTCATATCTAGATAGCTGCAATTATTTATATGTCATTAGTGTCATAATAAAAAGCTAACAAAAGGCTTCTAAAAAGGGAACCAAGCCTGCGTGCTTGACTGAGGTAACCGCGTACACTGGCGGCACCTCATGGCAGTGAGGGAACTGAACCTGAATGCTGACAGGTAATGTGAGGAGAGGAGATTCCTTTTTCCTCATGTGTCCCTTTACTGAGGAGTCTGATGGTCATTCCCGAGCACGGCTCTGACATGTTAGCCCCCCGCTACAGCTGAAACGATTGGTTCATTAGGTTTAAACCCCCAAATTTCATATTATTTAACATTATATAGGTATAGTAGCAATAATGCATTGAGAAGGACACTGCTGTGAGAGTATGTAGCTGCATACTAAACCATGTGACAGGCGCCGAGACTAATATTTATACATTTAAGTCACGGCTCCAGGTTCAACCCACCACTTCAATCTTAATGTTGTGTTATTGAACAGAACCCTTCAAACATTCAAAGAGCAGACGTAACATCATCTTTTACATTTGTTTCCGCCCTAAATCGTGGAGTCATATTTGATTCAACTCTGAAAGCTAACAGATCGATCACACAGCTAAACTGAGTTTCATACATCTCTGTATCGTGTCCAAAATCACATCGGTTGGGCGTCTTTGTGCTTCAGGCTTGCAGAATCTTTCCAGTCTTCAGCCACTTTAGAAAACTACAGCATGATTAATAACATAGATCAAAAACAGGCAGAGAATGTAACTTCCTCATCACCTCACTACGCTGGTATGACAATAAATCTAAATCCACAATGTTTCTCTACAAACTGTTGACTGTTCTCGATCCAGAATTCATGCATGCACACTCTGCTTTTCCTTATTTTCTGTCATGTATTTATTGTGGGTAATCTTCAGGACCAGGGCAAATAACGAGGTCAGTTTTTTTGTACTCTTGGGTCTGTATGGTGTCAGAGCCAAGAGGTTGTTCACTGTTCAAACCTGTTTCTGATGGACAGAAGCTCAGAACAGTTAACATGAAGAGACTGGGAGCTAAAACAGCTGAACCAAGGACTGCTAATCAACAATCGCTAATATACAAAAATATTTTGAACAATCAACCCATTTTTAATGTGGGCTTTGAAAAGTGAATATAAATGCATTTGCTTTATTAAAATGATATAAAAGTGAGAGGTTTAGTGTCATCAATTTTGCAGTTTTTAGGCTCATCATTAATCATTTTATTTCAGCCTTGATAATAAAGGGTTAAAGTGGATCATCGCTGAAGTGGGAGAACAGAAGTGGATGGAGAGGAAAACATTTGTTAACATGGTCAGTCCAGCTTTGAGGCATTTTAGTTTCAGGTTATTAAGCAGACTAGTGGGTGTCCGACTCGGAGCAACATTCTCCTTCCCGATGTTTTCAATTAAAAAGTTATCGGAAAATGACAGAGGTCAGCTTGTGCTGTGGTTTATGACAGGGCTACACTCAGCAATTTATCATGCTCTCACTTTATGCACTCTCTCAAAAGCTCATACATTTAAAACAAACAAAAAAAGCTTAAAGAGGTTTATTAATGAATCGAAACACACAGTCATCACTGTTTAATCAACGTATGTACAAAGTGCAAAGATTGATGTGAGAGTACAACAATTAAAAAGAGAGAAAAAAGGTTTGCAGAAAGTTTAAAAACGAGATTTAACAACTAAACACACACGACTGCCTTCATAAAGAATCACAAAGCTAAACTAATTCAGAATATTTTCAATCAGGTTTGACGTCTGAACGAGATCACCGGACAGCTGCTGCTCTGCAGCACTGTGTGGGAGAAAATCACTCCGAGCTAAAAGCAAAGCTGTGAGAGCCGCGGCCCGCGGACGTCCTCCGTTGCAGCTGCTTTACTCGTTCTCAAACTTGCTGTACGGGTGGTCCGTGTCGCCCATCAGACCTGCACACACAACGTGGAGACAAAATGAAAACAGACAAAGTCATGCTGGGTCAAATTCTGCTCCACATTTTCCAGAGATGCCTTGGAGGAAGCATCAGTCTGAGGACAAACTGGGAAATCCATCCCGGATATTCTGTTCACGCTGATGTTTCATTAACAATGAATGCAGTATGACAGCATGTGCTGCTAAACCACCATCAGCAAGTTTTTCATACACACGATCAATGGAATTATTTATTTCTATGGGCAATGAAAACAACTGCCCACCTTATCAATTTTGTAACCGTTCCTATGGACTTTTATTAACTGCATATTACTGTGTGTGCCATGTCACCGGCAGACATCTTTGCTGATGTCTGGTTGTTCTGAATCGGTTTTCTCCTCCATATCTTTGCCGTTTAGAAGGATGTCTGTACTTAGTTAATTAATGTTATCATAAAACAATGTTGTGTTCACTAAGCCATGAGAGGAGCAGACTGGTAGCTAATAGGCACCAACATAACAGAAGAGTGTTTGCAGTCGTTTTTGTTTGAAGCAAACTTTGATGAAATGATTTGACTGGAAAGTTCAGAGGATTCTCTCCTGCTCGGCTTCCCAATATCCCTCATGTTTGGTCCTGGCCTTTTTGTTCTCGTGATAACATGTTTTGGTGGAACTTTACATGAGAAATGCAGCAGGTGCGAGAGGGTGAAAGGAGAAACTAGCACGAGCATTAATAACAGCAGAGTGCAATGAAGGCTCACCTAAATAAGCCCAGTGCAAATAAACAGGCTCACTAATAAAGTCATTTTCTTGCTTTATTTATCTCTGTCCTGGTCTTATTAACTATTTTACTCAAGTGCAGGTTACAGCATATTTCCAGATGCATTTCTTTCTTACCTTTGGTTTAGTTAATAAACGTTTCAGTCAGGCCTGCTGTCGTCTTACACACAAACAAATGATTCCAAGGCTGACTGAAGAAAACAGCGTATTTATTCAACAATGGCTTCTGAGGAGTACGTGGAATAAGTTGGATCAATGCACCTCTAACCTTGATGAAGGCCACAAGCTGAAACACAGAGGTTAAACTATAAAGTTGTTCTTCATACTCCAAGTGTTACTGAGGTTTGAACCTGCACAGTTCTCCTGCAGAGCCTGAACTTTCCACGTCCACGGATCAATACACATTAAAAGGGACACTCTCGCTGCCACTAAGAAACTGATTAATCGATGGCAGTTAGTGCACAAATACCAAACACTGAATGCGTAAAGCATTTCCAACCATTTCAATATAGGAGGAGCCTTCTCCTGCAGAACGATGCTGTCCTTATGTTTAAGCACATTATGGCCACTGTTGCTGCATTTTGGGTTGATAATGTAACCTGGCGGCACTCCACTGCTGCTGTTTGAAATTTTTTCTTTACATAAGATTCTGATAATAATGCCAATATAATAAGCATGGTGTGTCTTCATAGTCGATGCTCATTTTAAGCGTGAAAAGTTGATTTCATTCATGATTAAAATGGATTATAGGTTACACGGGCTATTCTCACATTCTACGGCCCTCTAATTACTGGACTACATAAATGGCAAAGGAATGACTTTATTGCATTTCCACAGATTTAACAAAGTCAGTTTGCACCATCCTCCTGGTGTGAGCAGGTGAAGCAGGGTGTTACCCCAGCAATGTTTCGCCAGACAGGATGTATAACCTCTCCAATGTGATCCGAGTTTAATCCTGAATGCTTAGACATCCTGATCAGCTGCCTGAACCTCCTCAGCTGGTTACATTCTCAAATGTCTAAAGGCTGAGTCGAGTCCTCCTGGAGACTAAGCTGATTCTGCCATTTGCATCCAACCTTCTGTTTGTCACTGCCCACAGCTCATGACCACAGGTGCAGCTGGGACGTAGACTCAATGCTGAAACTGAAAGCTCTTTTTACCAGAGCGTCCACTACAACACCAATCTGCCAGACATTCTCACTCTTCCAGTCGATGAGGGCTTTTTGAAGCAAACTGTGCAGTGATACAGGATTCATATCCTGTGCTTGCTCATAGGGGGTCATATGATTGTTGGGTTTTTCTCTGTATCTATGAAGCGCCTTGAGGCGACTTATGTTGTGATTTGGCGCTGTATAAATAAAATTGAATTGAATTGAAAAAATTGAATTTCAGACTTGAACCAAAATAAACCTCCAACTGTACAATAGTTAATGCTCATTCAGCGCCATGCTGTAGAACTGTCTAGAAGTCTAGTGTTCACAGTTTCGTATTATTGTAGAGTCTCTACCTCACTTTATAAAACACCTTGAAGCAGCAGCTGCTCCCTAAAAATAAAACTTAACTAAATGCAGGCTATGACAGAGCGCTGGGGTTAAATTGCAAAAAGTGAAACGTGTAATTCAAATCTGTGCTGTCTTGCTGGGATATTTTCAACTGGTAATGACAAGAGATCATTTCCAGTTTTGCTGAATAACCTCCTGACCCACCCTCAGGGAATCTTCCGCTGTGTCTGATTTCAAGGAAATAAGAGGATGTGGATTGTAGTTGTAGAGAACCGACCAGACCAAATGTGAAAGGAGAGCAGTCTCTACTAAAGCCCCTGTGGAAGGAAACTAATGAGAGCTGCAGGCCTAAGAAACAGACCACCATCCATCACTCTGTCGTGCAGTCATTACACTCAACCCACATAACCTGACATCTTACTACAGTGAACGGATGGACAGACACGACGCACGGACACTCGAGCTTCTCCCACATCTACGGAACGAACGAATGATTCTGTCTTTATCGAGCCGCTGACAGGCCAACCCTTACCGCCCACTTCCCTGCAGAGGGCAGAGCGATGGATTAGAATCAGTGCATTGATTGGAAATAATTAGAAAGCAGTGCTGTGTGATGCTGATACTTCTTCTATACTTTGCTGCAGCGCACACTCGTAGTTTGCTCATGACTCATTTATTTTTAGAATATTTCCTGTTTCACTGACAGCAAAAATGCTCTGATTAAGTTAAAGCATGTGGCAACAAATGCGAGGTAGTGATCAGGTTTTAAAGTTTGACTATTTTTGTACCTTCAGCTGCTTAAAAACAGATTTTATTGCATAAACATTTCAGTCACAACTCTGAGCACTGGAGAGTGGTTGTCATATTTTCCCATGCCTAGCAGGGACCGCTACTTTAACTGCATACAAACACGGAGATTAAATTAGCTCCACAAAAAATAGGATTTGCTTTTAGGTCATCTAAAACTCCTAGCTTTTAATTACAGCACAGCTCAGGCAGCCGTTTATTACACACAAACGCTTTGCTAACTAAACTGGCAAAGCTTCATTTGAGTTCATGGATCATGAAAACATTCAAGCTTTTATTATTGCTACTCTTATTGATGACACCAGCAGCTTAGTCATTATTATGGTGCACTATTGTGTGTGGAGTGTGCCATATCTATTGTAACACAACTGAAAGACCAGCATTAATACTGAATATCAGTATAATAACGATGTTGTCCAGCTCAGGTTAGCCCATGTTAACTGGTGAAGTGGTGAGCTAGACAAATTGGTATGGCAGCGAGGAGAAATGCCACATTCCTGGGATTTTTGTAGGCTCTTCAAGTAAGGGATGGTCTCATGTTACATTTTGTACAGCCGTTAGCGATAGAAAAAAGGTGTTTATTTAATAAATAGGAGATAAGTAGCCTATGCACCTATGGCATCAATTTGAAAACCCTACGTCGCCTAGTTCATGTACACCTACAGTGTAGGTTGCTTGGGGACGAAGCATATTCTGTTGAATAATGTATCAGTGGCTCAGGGTGTGGAAATCAAAGTCACTGACACTGAAAAACTCTTAAAATAGTTAAGCATGCATCAGAGACACTGCTGACACACACAGAACAGAGAACACAGAGCTGGCTACTCTGTGTTAGACCTACTGGTCACCTCACCATCAGTGTACATCAGAGAGGGCTGGAAACAAACACTATGATCAAAGAGGATGAGCTAAAGTCCATATGCAAAGTCTATACGCACCATACTTCCTCCTGATCTCATCGTGGCGTGCCATTCTCTCCACCTTCCTGTAAAAAAAAAAGTAGAGGAAGTTAGTCAACAGGTCAGGAAGTATTCACTCTGTTAGTGCCAAATACACTCCAGAGAAAGACAACACTCAAGGTAGAGAGCCATCATTCAACTCTAACTGGGCCTCCATATTTGGATACAGCCAAGTATCCAAACTTTAATGAAACAACATGGAAATAAATGACTGCAACACAGACGTCAGCTGTAATGAGACAATGGGACACCCAGTGAATCCTGAATACAACTCTGTGGGACAATTCTGAAATGCTACAGATGTCCTGCTCCCGACACCAATCAACAGCTGGACTGAAGAACCTTTCCTGCTGCTTAACAAGTCTTCACCCTCGTCCTAAGTTCTCTTTTTATCTGCTCTTCACATATTTGTCCGACAAATCCAAACCTACCTGGCCCTATGTGAAAATACCCCGTCTATGCACATCTATATTATATTTCGCTGGTTTATCTTTGTCTAATGCTCAAATTTGTTTGATGATCTAAAAATGTGTGAAAAATATGCAAAAACAAACAAACAAAGCAAGGGACAAATACTTTTTGGCATTGTTGCAGAGATGCATGTCAGAGTAAAGGTTTACGACAGTGTCAGTTGCACAGCGGCAGACATATGCACTCATCCCAGTCTATGTTTAGGGTTGAGCAACTATGTTTTTTTTGCTGGGCTGCAGTAGTCATAGATAATAGTATTTGTTCAGTAACTCTGGACTGAGCTGCTGATGAAGCCGTACTGTTGTAAAAACTTTACACATGACTTGCAGGCAAAGTCTGGGAAAAGTTACCGAACTTTTTCATTAGATTCTGGAAACTTTTGGTGAGTCTGTGCAGTAAATTTAGGTTCTGGCTCTCTGCCTGTTTATTTAGATAATGACTGATTACCTGCTCACAGGCGTCACCAACAAGGCTGCTGAGCACTGAACTCCGAGTTCAGGTGATGAATGCCATTTCTCCTCTGTGTGTTAGTAGCTATGAGTGTTTTTGGCTCTACTGTTGACTCCAATGAAAAACAGGTTTTACAGAGAACCATGGCTGAAATAGTGGCGATTCCAGAAGTTTCTGCAGCTTTGTTATTTTGAAACAGCTGTTTACATATGCACAAGTTTACAGAGCAAACCCATCAAGCACTTCTACTCGCCAAGAAACATTTAAGCTACACTGCACCACAACATTACAAACAGCCAGTCATGATATGTGGGCACTTATGCAACCATCAATACCTAATACTCCCAAATACTTATTATGCACGACATCGTTTAAACAACATTTCAATAAGCACAATAACATTCAGCTTACCAAGTAAGAAAAATGCATCAGTTTGCACTCCTGGCATAAAAATGTTCCTAAATTTTAGCTGACAGTGACTCACAGAGCAACAGGCCTGTGGTAAAGCTGCTCACTCAGCCTTTCTGAGGGGCAGGTTTTGTGTAGTGGAAGTCCAGAGGCCTCACTTCACTTCATCTCAGCTCAAAGACACTGGTGTGTGGCAGTCGCTGCTTTATTGCTATGTACTGATCTGTGAGCAATCAGGTTGGTTAAGATGTGTCTGCCATCCGTCCCCCTAAGCCACGCCGATGGCCTGTGTGCATCGCACTGACACGTTCACATTCCCTCCACATTAATATGGCTGCATTCAACATGTTGGAGGGAAGACGGAAAAAAAGGGAAAGTTGAAAGAACGTGAGTACTGAGCTTGGCTCACTACACAGACTAAAGGTTTTGAAGGTGCTCGACTTCTCCATCATGACAATACCACTCATAATTTATGAAAATGGGATACTACAAGCGGTGTTGGGGAGTAACAGAGCACATGTACCGCTGTTACGTATTTAAAATACAAAATATGAGTAACTGTATTCCGTTACAGTTACCGTTTAAAAAGGTGGTATTTAGAATACAGTTACTTTGTTGAAATAAATGGATTACACGGCGGTACTTTCCTGTTTCATATGTTCGGCTATGTCCTCTCTATTTTTGGTAATTCCACGCCGTGGAAACCCAAACAAAACACGCATTAAGAGGCTCAAATGCCCGTGTCTCAATCTCGCGTCTCATAATGACGTGAAGAAATATTATTTTTTAAATGATTTAATATGAAGGCAACAGGCAGAGTGTTACAGGCATACGCCCTAAAGCATGTAGCCTGATGGGCAGTGTAGTCCGTGCTGCAGGGAGGATGGACTGCATACCCGTGATGTGTCTGTGAGCGAGGGAGGGAGAAAAGGAAAAGTACGAGCTGTCATCGAGCAGAAACGGGAGCTGGAAGCATGTAAATATAATAATAACCACTGCAGCCTGACGAGCCCAGCTGTAAGTAAGCTGTTAAGACTCGACTGTACGCTGTGTTCGTGTTTTCCTCTGAAACAATAAGTTTGGTTGCAGCAGCCTTTCAACGCCTCTCTCTGTCTCTGCTAGCAAAGTTGACCCAGACAACAAAGTAAAGCTAGTTTTCAGCTACGAGCCGACATGAACCCGACGTATTAGCCAGAGGTCCCTTTACTACGGTTCGGAGCCGCGGACCTGTTTTATATACGCGCGGAATAGTTTCTATACGAGATCGCTGCAAAAAGTGCAGCCTTACCTAATGTCCACCTACTGTTACTCATTTATATTAAGATTTAAACATCTAGTTGGTGTTGGTGTGGAGAGTAACCTTCAGTAATAGTAATAAATCACACAGCAATAGTACATTCACGTAGTTGTAAAAAGCATGATAATATATTAAGTAATCCAAAGTATTCAGAATACGTTACTCTCATTGAGTAACGTAACGGAATACATTACAAAATACATTTTAGGGCATGTAATCTGTAATCTGTAGTGGAATACATTTAAAAGTAACCTTCCCAACTCAAGTTCAGTTAAAAGTTAAGGCTAAAAGAAACTTTCAGTTATTTGTGCAATCTAAGAAAAAAATCTACTAATAAAAAGGGAACTACTTTAAATTCTTGACGCCTGAGAACTTCATAAATACAAAAGATAATAAGAAAATTTCAAGGCTGAAAAACACCTTCAGGCTGTGCTCAGACCGGCAACCAACTTCACTTTGCACCTGCTCCAAGTGTCACAAAGCCAAATTCTCTTTTGTTCTTTGAAACAATGTTTCTAGAACCATCTTTGAGCATCAGTATCATGCATATCACAGCTTCAATACCCTGGATGTGTGATCAGTTTAGAAAACATGCATTTTGGCTATACTTAAAGAGTCACATCAACATGAGATTAAAACAAAATTCAAACTGAATACATGGCATAAAAAGCCTGTGTGTATGATTTTTTTCTCCAGCTGTTACCATGACTCAGCCAAGGAGCATGGACACAAATAATGGAGTAACAGCTGCGAATTTTGGCCCATATTCAGTCCACATCATCATCATAGATACATGAAACTGTATGGGTTACCCAAGCATCATGTCAGTGGATTACAATGAACTTCTCACATAGTATTGTTGTGCATTAAGACTTGACACATTACAACAGTTTGGCTTATTGACAAGCTAAACCAGATACAAGCCAACAGGAACAGATCCTGGCTGTTAGCCGACTTCAACATAAGCAGCCTGAGCAGCATGTTACATGGACATGCAGACTTCTTAAACAGCACTGAAACAAGAGGTTCAAGAGATACTTATTAAAATGATTTAATAATTTAGCATTTGATCAGATACAAAATTATAATTAAAATTCTTAGGTAGCTCTCCTGCTACATCAGCATGTGAAATATGAAATATATAGCTATATATAGCTGCATGGGTCGACTCCCCGGCCCGCCTGGGCTCGGATGACTCTGCTTCAAGCTGGCTCTCCGGAGGCCAAGCAGCACTGTCTACAGGCGCTAGTCTCTCTTAGGATGGGTCCAATCTATTCCGAATGTCCTGTTGACAACATGAACTGCATCTATGTAGGTCACTGCACTAACTCCAACTTCAGAGATTTGATCATGCTCACTGCAGGAAACCCTGACTCAATTCTGCAGCACGAGAGAGAAGAGCTCAGAGGTCGGATAATTCATTCTTTCTCAAACACACGAGGCGCACAGTGAGCCACGATGTGCCCAGCACGCCGAGCGTGATGATAAACCACAGTTACTGACCATCTTTCGGCTCGACTGCCCTGTTCACAAACATATCAGCCAGCTATCCTGGCACTGGAAGTAAAGGAACAGAACAAGAAGAGAAGGCTGAAACATTTATGGGGTGCAGGAAGAGGGAAGCCTTTCGGGTCTGCTGACTGCTGGATGATTCTGTTTCTTTGACTGTAGTACACAGGATGTAAACCAATCTATTTATGAGCACATTACCATGAAGCAGCTGCCCAGCTTTGACAATCCAATTGGTGTTCTGGGACGACAGCAGAGGAACCCGGAGCTTCTCCTTTGGGACGTGGACTTGCTGAGGCTGGATGTACACCAGTTGCTCGACTCCCAAACATACAATGAACTCTTTTGTTGGGGGATGATGAACTGTTCTGTTTTAGGACAATTATATCCAAGTCCTACTGGGATATGCTGAAAGGCAATGCCACCCACCACGCTGACAGAATAGGATTCGACTCGTAGGTGTGCGCTTGGTCTGAGATTTGAACCAAGTTCACTTGATATAAAATATATAACTGTTGTGATTAGCATCAAAAATGAAAGACTGTTCATTTCTTTAAAAGCGAGCAAGCCAACAAATTCAGCAGAGGATCAAATAATTACTTGATGCAGCAATCTGGTGACTGAGAAAACACTGCAGCAGGGTAAAGGAAAACAAACAGTGACCTCTAAACATGTACCTGTAACTTCGTGAGTACGTGTGTAAATATTCTGTAAATAACGAGCAGTGTTTGATCCAGAGAGGAATGACACAGCAAAGATCGGTTTGGAGTTAAATGCAGAGAAAGAGGCTCCTGTGTTATTGAAATAAACACCGTTGCAGACATTTCCAACCTGTGTAGACTAAGGTGTGAGTCTAGGTCTCACCGTTCTTCAGCGCGCTGTCTGATCTCCTCCCTCCTCTTGGCAGATCTCTCCTCTTCTCTGTCAAACCTTAAGAGTGAAGGAGACATGAAGGCAGCATCAGAATCACTGCTCCTCGTGGAACCAGAAGATGACAAAAACACACTTTGGATGTGACAAATGACACGCAGCTACAAACTAACATTAGCTTTAGGGTTACTCTGATTGAAGTTCTATGCATCATTTATATAAGACTCATGAAATGTGTGCCTGAGTGCAGAGAGTGTTTTCTTTTTATGTTCCACAATGAAAATGGCAAATACAAAAGAAGGTTTAACATGCACAAAGTAAAATGCTTGGAGGCAACCCCAAAAAGAGTAAAACAAGACGAAAACATGACTGTAATTATATTAAATTAATATCTGTGTGCATAACAGTAATACATGTGAGCTTTCCCCAAGTTTTCAATCACATGATAGACAAGAACGAGATTCCTGCACCCACAGGACTGCAAGTGAGTGACAGGCCAGACTGTAGCGGACTGACATGACATTTTCACCCCCCCTCCCTACAGGAACAACAGTGAGAGCATGAAAGGAGCTCTACTTTGATTAAAAAGCCAAAATAATGTTTGCAACAGCAACAATGAGTTGCACCTATACAGGACATGGGTGAAAACCACTCAAGCTTCCACATGAACCATGAAACAAAGTGTGGACTTTGTGGTTTGACAAAGAAACCCCCTCCGTCTTCACTTTGTAAAGACAGTGATAAGATGCAGTCTAAAGACTGAAGGTGAAATAAATACCTGAGCACAGATAACATGACTAATCATTGAATGTTGACATGATCGTAGCATGTGAGCAACCTGGGTTCTTTAGCGCTAGCAGAAGCAGGGATCTTTCTGGTTTTCTTTCACTTGTTTCCTGTTTTTTCTGCCATTATAATGAGCACACAACTGTAAGGAAGTAACTGTGACATCTACTCCAAAATGTTCTGTGTAATCCATTTCAACACTACATGCTGTGTTTTCCTGGACACAGCTGTTGCTTTAACTCTGTAGCAGCCCGTGTGAGCCTGAGGTGAAAAGTGCTCCCATGTAGTGCTCTTTCATCCCGAAAAGCATTGGCCCACTAAGTGCTTTCATGCATCTGACACAGCTTTCTAAAACTCCTGTTACTCAGTTACCTCGGACTTGTAATGTTACCTTGAAGGGCGCTTCTTGCAGCAACAGCAGCAGCAACAGACAGCAATGGCGAGGAGAATGACTCCACACACCACAGCCATGGAGATGATCAGGGCTTCAAAGTTCACTGAAAAAAAGAGAATTTATTCATTTTTCACAAGAAGATATTCTCACTGGACCACGTGATAAAGGTAACTAGAAGCCATCACACGCTGCCACTGTAATGACAATGTGCTCTACATGCGTGTCAATGACACCACCTGCTGGCTTCTGCAAGTTACTGCACTGCAAACATGACAAACCACAAACAAGCCTCTCACTTTCCAGAGAAAAAGAGCACAAATGACTTAACCGTATGGAAACTGGTTTTGTTCTGCACAGGGAGGGATCACGTGACCCCGAAACACTGCCAGAGTGGTGCCCACATTTTGCTGTGTCTTCTCTTTTCCTTTTACAGGACAAACCACAGCATGCACGCATGCGCAGCTGTGGCCTAAAACTGCTCACGTTTCTGTGTCTGCTACTGGAGCTCTGTGTGGCATCTATCGGGGCTCTAATCTGAGCTGCTGTTAACCTGTGATTTCTGAGGCTGGTGACTCGGATGAATGGATCCCCAGCAGCAGAGGGGACTCTTGGTCTTCCTTTCCTGAGGTGTCCTCGTGTGAGACAGTTTCATCGTAGCACTTGTTGGTTTTTTCCAACTGCACTCCAAGTCCCATTTAAAGTTTTAGCAAAGACTGACCGACCCTCAGCTCTTAATGTAATGTCGTTTCTCTTCCCTTAGGTTGGTACACAGCTGATAGCTGAGTTCTGCACAACACAACTGATGGTCCCAACCCGATTAAGAAGGCACTGGTAGTGTACGTTCATACCTCAGTATTTTTCATGTTCAACTGTAAGTAAAAACCAGATGTGACATGTCACGTGTACTTTATTTACACCAGAGTGAACAGACAATTTCCTTCCATCTGAAAATGTACGTGATACAGAAGAGCTGCCAGCTGTCAACACAAAGTAACTACCACCTACTCAAATGACAGCATGTGTCGACTCCATACACATGGGATATTTACACATTATATTCAACAACATTTGCCTGATGTTAGTGCATCACATTTAAATGCTGTGCCAGTAGCCGGCCCTTTTGCACCCTTTTGGTTTTATAGCTGTTCCCGATTAGCAATAAAGCGTTTGCATTTACACAACTTTCTGTTTGCTACCAGTGAAGTTTGAACACTGACACACCTTACTGCTCCAGTAGGCTCCGTGCGACCGTATCAGTTCTCTTGTTATTTTTAAGACTGAGAAAATTAATAACAGAATTAACAATGTTTTTTTCCTCATCTGTACTGAATATACATTTACATTTTCAAGTAGAAACTGCACCTGCAAAGGTTTTTGACACTTATGGGTTAGGCTCTAAAGACTAATTTCACCACTGAGAATTATCAGCATTAACTCTGGTGAGGTGGAACATACGTCACCGAGGTGTCTGCACTACTGTGACTAAGAGCAGGGTCCCAGTCATATTTCCTGCATGGTGCTGCAGTTGACTGTGAAAATTTTATGGGTAATTAATACACATAACATAAGCCGGTTTTCACATACGATTTGTGTCAGTTGAATATCAGTTTTAACGTCTTATACAAACATTAGGTCACGTTAGCTCGGTTACTTCGCTGTGGAGTCTGTTTGGCAGTGTCAAGCTAAACGTACTTTACTGTGTTAGGGAGAAAGAGAAAGATCATTTACTTGTTAAGTTAAAAGAACGGTGGTTTATTTCAGGGGCCAAACATTTGGCAGTAAAATAAGGCAACAACATTGTGCTTATAATTTATAATATTCCAGTTGAATCCTGCTACGCTTAAATTTACAGTTCACTTAGCTCTCACTGTAAATAGATCCCCTGGCGATAGGACGGGCAGTACATTTCTGTGCTACCTCTGTAGTGCTTTTATGCTCACTGAGCATGTCACCTTTGATTTAGAGCCAAACACTTCTGCAGGACTTTATGTAAATGTCTAGAGCCAGGACAGCCTGAGAAACCTACTGCTGTGAATCATCTGTGGTACAGCTTCAAGAAAGAGGTGCTGGGACACCCCTGATGACATATCAGGACAAATTCAGAAAGATATGTGGCAGAGGAGCCGGAGCACCAGCTGGGAGAGCGGGGCAAGAATAGGCGAGCCGTTCTGTGTAGCTGTGGGACCGACTGAAACATTTAGAGGAATTTCCAGCACAAAATATAAAAACCACGCGGGGAATTACAATAATTAATATGCAGTGGGGAAAAAGAACTGCTCTGCTGAAAAGTAAAACATTGTTTTGATTTTATAAAACACTTTATTTAACTGGGCAGCGAGTTCCTGCTGATGCTGCTGGACACGGACGTACAAAGACCCACGTGTATGTGCCTGGCTGAGCTAATCTATTTATCCACAATATTTGTAGTTAATGTTGTAGTCAGCAAAGCAGGACTGTGGCAGGTTCGCTTCCTTTAGGTTAGAAAGTATAAAAAAAGTAGTAACTTAAAGTATGAGAAAAGGTAAACTGAAAATGAATCTAAAGCAAAAATAACTCCTGTCAGTGTGTGTGTGGGTTTGTTCTTCCTGGTTATGGAAAACATGTGTTCCTAGGATTGGTGTGTCTGTTGCATATTATTGCTGCAAATGCTCCTGCCTGCCTACAGAGACAATGGATAACGTCTCTTGTGGAGTACAACTTTTTTTCTAAAGAAACAAGAGGGAGCAGAGGGAGCAGGTGGAGTGAAGCAAGAACGATGTGCTGGATCTTTAAATGCACCCACTACAACTGAAGTGACCTGAGAGGAACAGAAAGTGTTGGTGCTACTTTCACACCGCTGCATGCCTAATGATAAATCCCTCCCCTCAGACCCACCGACATACAGGAGGTCATTTTAGGTCGCACATCTGTGAATATAACAGGTTGCTGTTTTGGATGAAGAGCTTTTGTTTTTATGCTTTAATACCCTTTTACCTACTTTTTCTTTTAACGCGTAGGTTGAAGAGTTACATTTCCAGCATATTGAACACCAAGTTCCTCAAATCATTTCCCCAATATGTATGCAACTTATTCTGTGTCAAATGAAACACAAATGCAAAAAGGAAACACCACATTTAACATCACAATAATAAGTCTGATGAACTTACGCCAGCACACTCCCCAGCGGGCCTGGGACAATGGGCATAGTTTAGCCGGAGGCAGCAACCAGGTCACTGGATACTCTGTGCAGTTGTTTGTGGTAAAGCACCAGAGACACTGCAACAGACAGACACATGTAAGGTATGATTCTGCTGAGTATAATAGTTAGGATGCACGAATGAAGAAGGCCACAGGAATGATTCTTAAAAATAAACAGTTAGCATTTTGCCACACATTTCATTTGTGTTTATTCCTACATGTGGGTGTTAAACGAGACTAAAAACTCGTCATTAGATTTCACCGCACTAAACGTGGAATCTATGACATTAAAGTCATGAACAGGGTTTAGTTTATTTACAGCATAGCGTTAATGTTTTACCTGTGCTGATTACATTTATGCTTCAAGTTTCATAAAAGTGACATCATTTTGTGGACGTGTCCTTGTTGAACAAATAAGTACCATAAACTATTTATTCGTTTATTATCTGCAGTTTGTTTTTTCTGTCCAGATACTGCAATCCTCTTCAGGATGTGAACAACATCATTTCTGTAGCACTTGATATCAGCCAGATATTAGTTGACGTGGATATTTTGCTGTCCAAAAAACCTCAGAAACTAAGCGATAATAGAACATTACTATACTCCTCAGGAAAGTCTACCAGCAGACACAACCTACCTTACCACCTCCACAAAATCTTAAAAAAAAATCTTTTCAGTCCTTCTTACACTGAAGGACTGAAAAGTCCATTTCTGTGCATCACTAAGTGGAAATTATATGTAAATGACAGTGTATTTAAAAACATAGGCTGGAGCCTATCCCAGTTACAATATGGTGAGAGGCGGGGTACACCCTGGACAGGTCGCCAGGCTGTCGCAGGGCGAACACAGAGAGAGACAACCGTTCACTCCACATTTACACATATGGACAATTTAGAATTACCAATTAACCTAACCCCACCAACTGCATGTCTTTAAACTGGGGGAGGAAGGCAGAGTATCCCGAGAGACCCCACGCAAACACAAAGAGAAAACTCCACACAGAAAGGCCCCGGCCAGGGGGTGGAATCAAACTCAGGACCTTCTTGCTGTGAGGTAACAGTGCTGTTCACCGTGCCACCATTGATTCCCAAGTTATGCTGTACCCTTAGCAGAAAAACAGCCCCAATGCATAATGCTGATTGGGGGAATAGAGGCAACCACGGTGGGTCGGGTGTCAAAGACGTCCATTTGGTTTCATGTTTCTCTGAATCATTTACATGTTCACTGGCAAACTTAAGATGGGCCTGTACATGTGGACAGGCGTGCTTTATACACACACACACACACACACACACACACACACACACACACACACACACACACACGATGAGTTGAGATGTGGCGTATCTGTAATTAAGTGATAGATCTGCCAGATGGGAACACAACTCATATGTGTGAGCCAGAATTTTGGCTAATATGTCGAGGATCACTTTTGTTTTAATGACTTTTACACCAAGTTTGCCAACTTGGCTTAGATTAGTAAAATTGCTTTGTGTCAGTTAAGTCTTTTAGTTAGAAAAGGGTACTGCATAAAGCTATCCATAAAGGACTACTAAATGAGGGGTGTGGTGCAGCATTAACCAGAAAATAAATAAATCAGTATATTTCCCAAATTTTGATCTTCTACTGGAAAACATTCACCATTCTCCCATCCAAACCACTGTCACAGTAATGCACAGGATGGTGAGTTCTCCCAACTGTCCTTTCTCTTTTTCGGGGGGCCCAGTTTGGATTTTTGCTGCCGTCTATCTGAACTCAATGCTGCATTTCCTGGTAACAACAAAATGACCTTCAGAAAACTGACAGTGAGTGATTTCTGTTGATTTGTAAATGCAGCATGTGGGGTTTAACGCAGTAATCCACACTTAGTTTCTCTCATGCGGCCTGATGAGAACACGGAATAATGTAGGACGCCAAATGCGAAGACGCAAACGAGGGATCATAAATCCAGCGTTTACAAGTTTGTTGCATTGAGCAAAGGTTTGGTTTGGTTTATCGCGTACAAACGAACACAACCACTGCTGACAGCCTTACCTTGGCGTGTGGGACGCAGGTGTCACAGTTTTTATAGGAAGAGCAGGCTGAAAGACAGACAAACACACTAAATAAGTGCCGTGAAGCAACCAAATGCCGCGTTAAAAACAAGCAGAAAGCTGTGGTCGAAGTCACACTCAGTCGTGACGTATTTTAAATATTTTCCCAACTACTGAGCTGACATACTTATGAACTGGCTTTAAAGGCACGTGCTGGATAAAAATAAGCTAGATGATTGTAAAAAAGTCATTGGGCAGATTTTTAAAACTCCACTTATACTTACGAGTTGGTGGCGCTTGAGTTGCTTGGCATTCCCCCTGGCTAACAAAGCTAACACAGAGGAAGGCGACGGCAAAAATCAACGAAGTGGACAGAGTATGTCCCAGTGCTCCAAACGAAGGCATAGCGAAACACACACGAAACAAAACAGCTGTGAGTCTTAACTGCGTGTAACAACGCAGAATATCAGCTAGTCCACAACAAACGACTCCTGACAATCTCTGTTGTTTCCGTTTTGCCTTCAACCCGCTGCTGTTTCCTTGCTGTCTAGGGTTACCTTGTTTGGTGTAAGCTAGACAGCCCGGGCGGGAGGAGTTAATGCTTTAATCTCACACACAAATACCCGCCCGTGTATTTACCAAGAAACGAAACTCTTGAACTCTTTCACTGTAAAAAACATAAAAAAACAAAACATAAAATCCCCCTAGAATTACATTATGCTATCTTTGTATTAAATATACACTATTATACTAGTGTCTATACTTTTAGCATTTTTAAAAAGCTATAGTTACGGTATTCGACAGTGTGATTATATTACGGAGGGATACAGGAGATATATACACTTCTGTAATTTAGAAATTCT
>NW_024582900.1:0-1018 GCF_018398535.1 Haplochromis burtoni | reverse complement strand
GTATTTGGTGGTCACTTGTTTTTTTAGTTCTGAGTCCAAACATTACAGCATCCAGGTACTCATCCCACATTTCTGGTTGGTCACCAACGACTTTACACAGGGCTCTGACAATGAAAGCACATAGAAGACATTCATATGAAAGATCATTTACATTTTTTAATAGTTTAATGTCATGCATTAATGTTTTGGTTGAAGGGAACCCCCATAAATGTATAACATGTACTCCAAGAATTTACCTCTGGATGGTGCCATTCATTTTCTCCACCAGCCCATTCGTTTGTGGGTGATAGGAGGAGAAGAGGCTTCTTTTAATTTTTAACAGTCCGCAAACCCTTTTGTTGAGCTGCAAAAGAAAGTTATATACACTGGCTATAAGCACATTACAATAAGAATTTAAATAAACAGCTGTCATACAAATATCTCAAAAACAGATTTATAAAGACCAGAAAATTAACCATTTTCAAAAAATTATTCAAATATGAGTTCACATATTTTTGCCAAAGACTACAGTGCTTACAGAATTGACAAATTCTTTGCCTTGGTCATTAAGAATCCTTTTCAGTGCTTCGAACTGGTGGACAAATTTTATGAGACAGCTTGTCACTTCCCCGGCTGATTTTGACTTTAAAGGATATGCTTGTGGCCATTTTGTAAAATAATAAATAAAAACACATGTATTGATGTCCATTGTTGGTTTCAGTAAGTTTTCCAATAAGGTCCATCCCAACCAGTTCAAATGGCTGAGAGACCTTAAAAACAAAATCATAGTTAAGTTAATAATACTGAAATTACGCAGAATGCTAGTCTACTGTTATAATTTTTTCAAGTATATAATCAGTAGTTTTTAAATGTGATTATTTGTTACGGTCGATGACTAACCTTTATCGGAATGTATTCTGGTGGTTTTTTAATTGTTGCAGCACTTGCCTGGCAAAGTGCGCACTGGGAAACCTAATCAAAAATAAAAGCAATTCACTAAGAAACACAAGAGCTGATGATCAAGGTTTACATAATATTG
>NW_024582899.1:365312-366577 GCF_018398535.1 Haplochromis burtoni | reverse complement strand
AGATGTATCACTGTCCATCTATGGACACCAATCTAAAAGAGCCTGCTCTGTTCTGGAAAACATTTTTTAGCTTGACGAAACCAAGATAACCTTGTATGGCTGCAAATAAAACAGGATCACTGGAGTTTATGTGACAACAGATAAAAATAGCAAAAGCTAACAAAAATCAATGCAAATGTGAACTTCATTAGCTTCCTGCTCAGAAGACCAGGGTTCTACAGCTGGCATTTTCTTGTGACCACCTTTAACCAGCAATAAACCCTTACTAAGACAACACTAAGACAAACTAAGACAACAAACACATACAGTTACCCAGAACACAATCTCTGAAACCTGCTGGAAAAACGGTCCCCCCATTTAAATCAACAATAGTGGGACTCACTAAGTCGAGAATCTAAAATAAGAAGCTAGAACTAACTTACATGTGTTGACAACATACAAAACCCCTCTCTCTGGAGAATTAACTTTTACTTGGTGCTTCCAAAAAGCATTCAAAGCTATCAACGAGCCCACATTTGTTACAAAGTTGACTCAAAATTGACAATAACAGAGACTGTACAGACAAAGCTTAGCTTGCTCATTTAGTTTATTTAACAAAGAAATCATGAACTATCACATGGGTAATGGTAGATATCAGTGGAAAAATGTCCCGAACAGATGATTGTAAAGATATGTGCAACATGTTGAAAGAAGTTGCCTGTAAAAACAGACTCGCCCTCAGGTGACCCTTGAAGAACAGGTGAAGACTTGCAATGTAATGTACTCCCACCTATAGTGTGGTGTAGCACTTTTCTAGTCTTACTGACCACTCGCAGTAATTTAGACTACAAGTCACATTTGTGTGTGTGATAAAAAATGATGAACAGACCGCATTAGACTTCATTCAAATGTTAGAAAATATTTGGTTTTCATATGGTACCTACTTCTTATGTGCCAGGAGCAGTTCCTTGTGGAGTGCATCGTGAGCCCTGGAAGCCTTCATGGGTTTTGAGTGCTCTACACAGGCGCCAGATTTGACTCCATTATCTGACACAGAAATGATAATTAAAAAAACAAAACAAAACAAAAAATGTTAAAGGAGTAGCTCAAAGGAATGACAGATGCAAATATCTAAACTCACTCTGCACACGCAAACAGATATTTCATCTGTGACATTTGTGAGGTTTCCTCAAACACAGTCCGACAGTCTTGTTGCTGTTGAACAACAAAATGTTTAACAATGTCGCAAGTTTACCTGGTGATATTCCCATGCAGGAGGCGATTGT
>NW_024582899.1:354518-364218 GCF_018398535.1 Haplochromis burtoni | reverse complement strand
TATGATGGAACCACAGTTTAAATTCGAAAAAACAACAACAAACGGACTCTGTTTTTTCAGATTTATAGTTAAGTGTAAATAGGAACAAAATGCAACACAACATCAACTTTAAATGTGAACTACACTAAATATGTACAAAAACGTTTTGGAGCCTACTAAGTTTTATAAATCTGTTTTTTGTTGCATTGCCACTTCTCCACACCCGCCTCTCTACTCCGTGCGTCATCAATTCTTACTTGTGATTGGACTGTTATTGCGTGCGCTTTCTAATGATGCACCATAAAGTTTCGTAAAGCTTGTCTTCTCGTCTTTCAGTAACCGTTTGAAGTGTCTCTCTAGTCCAAATGGTCGAGGAGTTACGTTAGTATGAAGCGCACATGGTAAAACCTAAGCTGTGTTGACTTTTCTTTTTTCAGACAGCAGTAGCTTGTGAACACTGTGTGCTACCATAATACACCAAAGATCCCTGTAAAGCGCAGCTTCTCTTCCTTTTGAAACTTTTCAATAAATTAATATCTGCACATCCTCTAAGAAGAGAAAATAGTTGTTAATTTGTTTGAGGACCTTGTGTCCTTTGTTGGGATATTTATACATTAAAGCTCTTTGTATTGTTAGAGCTACTTTGTAATTACAATGAACATGTGTTACACTGGACATTAGGCACACAAAGAACTACAAAACACAGAAGCATTTGACCGATAATATTGTATAAGAGTAATATTTAGACTTAGACAGTATTAATTACTTAAAATTAGTAACAGATAATCTCAAATAAAAATATTGTATAAAATAATCAATTCAAATTATTCAGTGCAAAACAATACTGAAGGTAACACAGCTGATCAACTGCAAGTGAAAAGCCACACAAACAATGACTATATGGCTAAACACCGAGTACAAAGTCAGTCTGCCTTTACCTAACTTGTAACATCTACAAAATGTAGCCTAAATTCATCACAGAAGTTAAGTCACATCAAACAAAAAGACAGCATTCACATCTAGTTATCAGCTACAAGTATCCATAATATTTTGGTGTGCATGTACATAACAACGATGAACAACTAGAACATATTTGATTCACTCAGAAAATGAAAGCTATACACTTAAAAAAGTAAACTGTTAGATTAACAAGAAAAAATAATATGTACATCAGTTGCACACAATAAATTTTGTTCATAAGAGTGATCATTAATGACATTTTTTGGCCAGGGTGGAAGGGAGTATACCAAATGACTGAGATTAAAAAGTTGCTAACAAATCCGGGTCCGATAAAGGCACTCTAACCTCTAAAAAAAACCACGCAGTAAGATGCGCTTGGTGTGGCTAAACAAGACTCAAAACACAGAAAAGAACTATCAAGATACAGACGCATTTTATATGAGCTTTTAAAAAAAACCGCTAATGGAACACAGAGCAACTTTAGACTCTTCATCAGTTTAAAAAAAAAAAAAAACAAAAAAAAAAAATAAAAAAAAAAACACACCATTGGTTTTATACAGTATCACAGTATCACCTTAAAGCACTTGTTGCAGGCTGCTGAGTTTGCATATTTTGCTGTGAAGTACAGCCAGACTTTTGACCGCTTCGCCTTGGGCATTTTTAATCTGTAGCTCTGCTCTAAAAGAACGTACGTACCTGGACCCGCCTACTATCCTCGGAAACGTAAAATGATTGGCTAGAATCTAAAGTGTATCACAGCTCAGGAAAAAAAAAGCACCGAAATAAAGCACCGAAATGTGCGCTGCTTTTCGGTCTGGTTACTACCGTTTATGTCAGAAACACCGGTACCCATCCCTAATGAAGAACACAGACAACCTGACAAAACCTCAATACACACAGGTGATCAGGGGATGTGGAAACACATGGGTAAACAGCTGACACAAATACATAACAAGAAAGAGAGTGTGTTTTAACACCATCATGAATGAGCCCTGAGTTGGAACCCTAAGAAAGTATTAAGATATTGAAAAGACCTTAGAGCAGACATACCTAGTACCTACCTATCATCCTATGATCCTATGTAGCAATATTTTAAGCTGATACGCAGGGGTTTATCTTTCCAAAGGAATTTAGACATACGAATCCAGAGATCTGAACCAGTCTGGTGATGGTTTACTTGGGATCACTGAAAATAAACAGAGAGAGTAGTTTGTGAGTGCTGGAGAAAAAGCAACACAAAAAAAAACAAAAAAATCATCATGCATACAAGAAGTAGGGTTTATATGATACACGTTCTTAAACAATTATATAAGCCCCTTAAATTAACTGTATACCTGTCCCAACTGCAGCTAGCTGAGAAAGAGAGTTAAATAAAAATATTGAGCAATCAGATGAAGGAGAGGAGAGTAGGGCATACCACTGCAATGCTGCCCCTATCACGGGAGACAGAAGACTGAAGGATGTATTGAGTCATTAAGTTCTAGACACAAGCTGTTGGGAAAGAATATAAATAATATTTATTAAACCTAATTTATATGAAAAGAGTATATATATCCAAAACCAAAATAGATAGTGGTAAAAGTTCAAAGTAAAACATTTATCCAACTTAACTACAGAGTAAACATATATATATTTCTGAAACATAATTATCTATGATATTATCTTGCTAATGTATTTTTCAGTATAAAAGTTGATCCTGTCATTCAGTTTTGTTTGCTTTCTGTTTCAAAGAGAAAAATATATATACTTGGACATGTCCTAAACCCGGCCCCTGTGGGGTTTTTAACAGTGCACTTTAAGAAAAGCTGTCAGGTTTCATCCGTCTGGAGTGGTCAACATTTTTGCATACGTAGATTGATTTAATATATAAATTGCTATAAAATACCTCACTACAAAGAGCCACAAGGTGAGCCTCTCTAAATTAAATTAAATGGGCTTAGAAGAAAATCATCTATTCCATGGTAAGTCCCTCTCTCTCAAAAGGATTGATCCAATCCACTCCAAAGCCACAAAAATCCTTATTTTTGCACAGATTTGACCTTTTAAAGGCATGTGGTCTAAACTTTTGATCAGGACTCTACTGTAACACTGTTGCACAATTTTTGCACGCAGGAACATATTTTCAAGAGTCCCCCAATGGTGTCTTGAATACTTTGTCATAAGTTGAAAAATGCAACAGCACTGTTTTCACAAACGCAGTTCGACTTCTCAAACACTTTCTGACCAAGAGGCACTGAACAATGAGGGCCACATTTAAGGCTCTCAAGTAACACTAGTCTCAGTATCACTGCCTGTCAGCTCCACACTATGGCTGATGTCCTCAAACAACAAGCTCTCAGGAAGGAACAATGCAGCAAAGGTAGGGCTAAATCCGGCATCCTTTCCTTTTACTTTGGCTGCTGTATATAAACTACGTAGAGCTGCATGGAGCCGGCACTATGTCCAACTGTCACATCATACATGACATTTTTTTCATTTTAACAGCTTCTTAGACACGCCTGATAGAATACCTGGATGCAGGTCTGCACATTTCACATTTCTGACTTTATATCATCTGTTATATTTTATCTGTATCATATTCAATATCTTTCTGTGTCAGAATGTGTAACTGTTATTCTGTTTTATAGAAAACTAATGACACATAACAGAGCAACATCAGTGCAAATTACAAAATGTAAATTCTTGTCTGCATTTTTCTTCATGATCTGGCATCGTTATGCAAGAAGCATTTCTTTACTTTCTACATTTTGTAGTTTTGTAAGTGCGATAGATGATCATTTTTACATTTAATCTCTGTCAAGTAACCATTTCTTATCTGCACTGGGGTGAAGCATTTACATATACACCTACTCAATGACAACATCAATTATGCATTTCTACTTTAGCTATCAGTTTCCACACTACTGTTTCTCTGTCTGCTATGGACTCACATTTCAAGTCTCGCTTTTCATGATACTGAATCAGTCATCCCCATTCCCTGTGCCCTATAAGTTGCTATTTGGTATGCTACAGCAGCTGTGACTTCAGTCTAGGTTCATGCGTACTACTCTTTATCGTGATTTGCAATAGCACACCAAGAAATCACCTAATAAAACTGCCCTTAAAACTGTCTCTCAATCTCTAGACTGTAAGCATACAACGCCAACAACATATCGAACTCATGTGCTTACCATTGTCAAATCATAGAAAAAGAGACACAAAATAAAATGATACCAGTTATAAAATACGTTTATACATCCTTTTTGAGACAAAGTCAAAGAGCACATTAATTCTGCTTGCCTTATTTAGTAAAACTACAAGAGATATAAAAAATGCAATAGAGCAGTGGTTGTTGATCTGCATATAAGAACATCATATATCCGAAGATGACTAACTTAAATTTGTCATCTAAACATAATTTGGTCTTGTAATTGTCATATATATGCGTTTTCTCTGGAAGCTCCGCCCCCTGGACAGCAGCTCAGTTCACCATTGTTTGGAAACTTTAATGTGGTCTGGAGATCTACACTTTACAGGTAAATACAAATTTAAAGCTAAAATACCAACGAGAAAGAGCTTAGACCCTTTATATATAAGTAACATTTGCCGGTAACATTTTTTTTACTAGTATGTTGGCTGGTCAGGAGCAACGTAAGGCGCCAGTTAGCTAATGTTAACTAATGTCAATTGGTGTGAGAATCAAATCAGAAATATTCAAATATAATGTGAGTTAAGATTATTTACATTTTTAAAGCTAAATTAACAGACCATTATAAACTTTTATCAGTGTCTGTAGCAAGTGGTGTTACCAGCAACAATTACAAAATTATTATTATTAATGTAGCTGCTCCTTTGAAAGTGTTGGAAGACTATCACAGTTAACAATTAATAACACACACACAGCCATATGAGGCACGATAATGCAGAAAACTGCAAGAACAACAGGGTGGGCCATTTATATGGATACACCGTAATAACATGGGAATGGTTGGTGATATTAAAGTCCTGTTTGTGGCACATTAGTATATGTGAGGGGGCAAACTCCTCAAGATGGGTGGTGACCATGGTGGCCATTTAGAAGTCGGCCATCTTGGATACAACTTTTGTTTTTTCAATAGGAAGAGGGCCATGTGACACATCAAACTTATTGGTAATGTCACAAGAAAAACAATGGTGTGCTTGGTTTCAACGTAACTTTATTCTTTCATGAGTTATTTACAAGTTTCTGACCACTTATAAAATGTGTTCAATGTGCTGCCCATTGTGTTGGATTGTCAATGCAACCCTCTTCTCCCACTCTTCACACACTGATAGCAACACCGCAGGAGAAATGCCAGCACAGGCATCCAGTATCCGTAGTTTCAGGTGCTGCACATCTCGTATCTTCACACCATAGACAATTGCCTTCAGATGACCCCAAAGATAAAAGTCTAAGGGGGTCAGATCGGGAGACCTTGGGGGCCATTCAACTGGCCCACGACGACCAATCCACTTTCCAGGAAACTGTTCATCTAGGAATGCTCGGACCTGGCACCCATAATGTGGTGGTGCACCATCTTGCTGGAAAAACTCAGGGAACGTGCCAGCTTCAGTGCATAAAGAGGGAAACACATCATCATGTAGCAATTTCAAATATCCAGTGGCCTTGAGGTTTCCATTGATGAAGAATGGACCCACTATCGTTGTACCCCATATACACCAAACATCATCATGTAGCAATTTCAAATATCCAGTGGCCTTGAGGTTTCCATTGATGAAGAATGGACCCACTATCGTTGTACCCCATATACCACACCAAACCATCACTTTTGTTGTTCCAACAGTCTTGGAGGGATCCATCCAATGTGGGTTAGTGTCAGACCAATAGCGGTGGTTTTGTTTGTTAACTTCACCATTCACATAAAAGTTTGCCTCATCACTGAACAAAATCTTCTGCGTGAACTGAGGGTCCTGTTCCAATTTTTGTTTTGCCCATTCTGCAAATTCTGTGCGATCTGGGTCATCCTCGTTGAGATGCTGCAGTAGCTGGAGTTTGTAAGGGTGCCATTTGTGAGTAGCTAATATCCGCCGAAGGGATGTTCGACTAATGCCACTCTCCAGTGACATGCGGCGAGTGCTACGCTGTGGGCTCTTGCTGAATGAAGCTAGGACAGCCACTGATGTTTCTTCATTAGTGACAGTTTTCTTGCGTCCACATTTTGGCAAATCCAACACTGAACCAGTTTCACGAAACTTAGCAAGCAGTTTGCTGACTGTAGCATGGGAGATGGGTGGTCTCGTAGGGTGTCTTGCATTGAAATCTGCTGCAATGACCCGGTTACTGCGTTCACCAGATATCAACACAATTTCGATCCGCTCCTCACGTGTTAACCTCTTCGACATGTCAATGGCTGTGAACAAAGAGAAACTTGTAAATAACTCATGAAAGAATAAAGTTATGTTGAAACCAAGCACACCATTGTTTTTCTTGTGACATTACCAATAAGTTTGATGTGTCACATGGCCCTCTTCCTATTGAAAAAACAAAAGTTGTATCCAAGATGGCCGACTTCTAAATGGCCACCATGGTCACCACCCATCTTGAGGAGTTTGCCCCCTCACATATACTAATGTGCCACAAACAGGACTTTAATATCACCAACCATTCCCATGTTATTACGGTGTATCCATATAAATGGCCCACCCTAGTATACATCAATGCTGTAACTGCTACACAGACCCCAGATGTAGTGTAACAGTTATCCAAATGTTGTGTATCCTGTTTGCAAGCACTGAAAATATACTAAATCAAATTAAATGAAAGCTTGCTCCATGCTAGCTGCATGTTCACCATAGACAAGACTGGGCATACTCCAGTTTGTGGGACAACAAACAGCACGCACAGCATTTAGAAAACTGCTCACTTCTTGCTGGACCTACATCTTCCACCGTTTATACACAATGACAGTGACTGACAATGACTGACTAGTTACAGTAAACTGTCAGTGCAATAGCTGCTGCTGTTATTTGGAGTATTGAACACTTACCTTGTACCTCTGGATACTCTCCTGAGCTGAAGGATACTTTTGAGGTACTATGGCAGCTTGGTCTTGGGCCGCGTCCCACTTTACTATTTGCTATGAGACAATTTAGTAATTTTCCTGTTGTAGCTTTTCTTGCTCGAGAGCAGCAGGTTTTCTCAGTGCTGTGTTGTATTACAGTTCAAAAAAAGTGTGTCACATGCTTACAGTGTTAAGTGTAAGTCCAGTTTTGTAATTCTGCAATACTGAGAAAATACAGATAACTGGTTAAAGACATATGTTCTGGTCATTCCCTTGCTGTTTTTAAAGTGTTTAGAATTAATATCTCAGAGATATTTATTTAAACCAAATGATGTACAAAATGTATTTATCATCTGCAGATGTGAGCCTGTAGACCAACTAATATTTATCTGTAATTTGAGATTAGCAAGACAAATGCATATATATAATAATTATTAAAATGAAGTCATTATATTGGTTTAACATAAGATAACTAAATACACTGAACATAAAAAGGTTAAACATAAACAAACATTTTGTGTTATATTTACATGCGATAACTGTAAATGACTGAAAAACATAATAAATATCATATAAAAATCATGTTCATTTAGCATGTAAAAGCTGTGCAGCTATAAATCAGAACATTAATGTTGACTCAACAAAATTTATTGTGTGCAACTGATGTACATATTATTTTTTCTTGTTAATCCAACAGTTTACTTTTTTAAGCGTATAGCTTTCATTTTCTGAGTGAATCCAACCTAAATCAAATATGTTCTAGTTGTTCATCGTTGTTATGTACATGACACCAAAATATTATGGATACTTGTAGCTGATAACTAGATGTGAATGCTGTCTTTTTGTTTGATGTGACTTAACTTCTGTGATGAATTTAGGCTACATTTTGTAGATGTTACAAGTTAGGTAAAGGCAGACTGACTTTGTACTCAGTGTTTAGCCATATAGTCATTGTTTGTGTGGCTTTTCACTTGCAGTTGATCAGCTGTGTTACCTTCAGTATTGTTTTGCACTGAATAATTTGAATTGATTATTTTATACAATATTTTTATTTGAGATTATCTGTTACTAATTTTAAGTAATTAATACTGTCTAAGTCTAAATATTACTCTTATACAATATTATCGGTCAAATGCTTCTGTGTTTTGTAGTTCTTTGTGTGCCTAATGTCCAGTGTAACACATGTTCATTGTAATTACAAAGTAGCTCTAACAATACAAATAGCTTTAATATATAAATATCCCAACAAAGGACACAAGGTCCTCAAACAAATTAACAACTATTTTCTCTTCTTAGAGGATGTGCAGATATTAATTTATTGAAAAGTTTCAAAAAGAAGAGAAGCTGCGCTTTACAGGGATATTTGGTGTATTATGGTAGCACACAGTGTTCACAAGCTACTGCTGTCTGAAAAAAGAAAAGTCAACACAGCTTAGGTTTTACCATGTGCGCTTCATACTAACATAACTCCTCGACCATTTGGACTAGAGAGACACTTCAAATGGTTACTGAAAGACGAGAAGACAAGCTTTACGAAACTTTATGGTGCATCATTAGAAAGCGCACGCAATAAGTCCAATCACAAGTAAGAATTGATGACGCACGGAGCAGAGAGGCGGGTGTGGAGAAGTGGCAACGCAACAAAAAACAGATTTATAAAACTTAGTAGGCTCCAAAACGTTTTTGTACATATTTAGTGTAGTTCACATTTAAAGTTGATGTTGTGTTGCATTTTGTTCCTGTTTCCACTTAACTATAAATCTGAAAAAACAGAGTCTGTTTTTTTTTTCGAATTTAAACTGTGTTTCCATCATAACAATACAATAATATAAAATGAGGCCAGATATTGAAAGCTGAGTTTATTCTGAAAAAAGGGGACAAACGCATTCGTTTATAATATGATTTCTGGTCTTTTTCCAGCCAAAATTACCATATAAGTCCAGGTGGCTTAAATGATGCTTGGTCGATAAAGGATTGTACAACTATTGCAGTGTATACTTGTGCTTTTAGATAGATGTACAGGCATGAATGATTTCTTGTTTCATCTAGCCAGCATAAGTGGGAGGGCGAGCTGGAGTGGGACAAAAAACTTGGCCTGGGCACTTTGACTCAAGACCAGCCCACCAGGTTTTATCAGAAAAGCCATAAACCAACGCTGTTGCGACAGTGATGTACACTGCCTTGTTGGTATATAAGTATGATTTCTATACATTTTACATCAGATGACCACTTTGGTTGTAAGATTCAGATAATTATTTACCAAAAGCTAGACATTTTATTAAACTACCAACTCTCTCCAGCCATGTTGATGAATTACCTTTATTGGGTGAAAATGTTCATTTCCAGTGAAAAGACACAGGCAGACTATGCTTACAGGATGTGATGTTATAACACTAATGTGTAATTTATTTGTTCAAGACGTATTTCTTTGTTATGGTAAAGAACATTAAAATCATGATGAACAACAGGAGTGGCGATTTCTCTAAACTTGTGTATATAATTTGGCATTTCTTATTGTAGGTCAAAAATAAATACATAATATAATTTTATTTAGTTTAAAGGTTTATTTACAAGAGACAAAAACAGGCAAAATTAAAAGTTACAAATGTGCTGTGCATGAAACGAATTCAAACGTGGTGACGGAGCCAGGTGCAGATGTGTGTCACAAGTTAATCTGGCTGTAGGCTATGGTACTCAGCCACAGGTGGTGGTAATTGACTCGACTCCATTTGAGTGCACAC
>NW_024582899.1:344518-349518 GCF_018398535.1 Haplochromis burtoni | reverse complement strand
ATCTGATGTAAAATGTATAGAAATCATACTTATATACCAACAAGGCAGTGTACATCACTGTCGCAACAGCGTTGGTTTATGGCTTTTCTGATAATACCTGGTGGGCTGGTCTTGAGTCAAAGTGCCCGGGCCACTCCAGCTCGCCCTCCCACTTATGCTGGCTAGATGAAACAAGAAATCATTCATGCCTGTACAACTCTCTGTACATCTGTCTAAAAGCACAAGTATACACTGCAATAGTTGTACAATCCTTTATCGACCAAGCATCATTTAAGCCACCTGGAGTTATATGGTAATTTTGGCTGGAAAAAGACCAGAAATCATATTATAAACGAATGCGTTTGTCCCCTTTTTTCAGAATAAACTCAGCTTTCAATATCTGGCCTCATTTTATATTATTGTATTGTTATGATGGAAACACAGTTTAAATTCGAAAAAAAAAACAGACTCTGTTTTTTCAGATTTATAGTTAAGTGGAAACAGGAACAAAATGCAACACAACATCAACTTTAAATGTGAACTACACTAAATATGTACAAAAACGTTTTAGCCTGGGCCACTCAGGTTTTTAAATCTCCAGGCCTTTTTGGGGGGCATTGCCACTTCTCCACACCTGCGTCTCTGCTCCGTGCGTCATCAATTCTTACTTGTGATTGGACCGTTATTCGTGCTTTCTAATGATGCACCATAAAGTTTCGCAAGGCTTGTCTTCTCGTCTTTCAGTAACCTTTTGAAATGTCCCTGTAGCCCAAATGGTCGAGGAGTTACGTTAGGGCGAAGCGCACATGGTAAAAGTTAAGCGGAGTTGACTTTTCTTTTTCAGACAGCAGTAGCTTGTGAACACTGTGTGCTACCATAATACACCAAATATCCCTGTAAAGCGCAGCTTCTCTTCTTTTTGAAACTTTTCAATAAATTAATATCTGCACATCCTCTAAGAAGAGAAAATAGTTGTTAATTTGTTTGAGGACCTTGTGTCCTTTGTTGGGATATTTATATATTAAAGCTATTTGTATTGATAGAGCTACTTTGTAATTACAATGAACATGTGTTACACTGGACATTAGGCACACAAAGAACTACAAAACACAGAAGCATTTGACCGATAATATTGTATAAGAGTAATATTTAGACTTAGACAGTATTAATTACTTAAAATTAGTAACAGATAATCTCAAATAAAAATATTGTATAAAATAATCAATTCAAATTATTCAGTGCAAAACAATACTGAAGGTAACACAGCTGATCAACTGCAAGTGAAAAGCCACACAAACAATGACTATATGGCTAAACACTGAGTACAAAGTCAGTCTGCCTTTACCTAACTTGTAACATCTACAAAATGTAGCCTAAATTCATCACAGAAGTTAAGTCACATCAAACAAAAAGACAGCATTCACATCTAGTTATCAGCTACAAGTATCCATAATATTTTGGTGTCATGTACATAACAACGATGAACAACTAGAACATATTTGATTTAGGTTGGATTCACTCAGAAAATGAAAGCTATACGCTTAAAAAAGTAAACTGTTGGATTAACAAGAAAAAATAATATGTACATCAGTTGCACACAATAAATTTTGTTGAGTCAACATTAATGTTCTGATTTATAGCTGCACAGCTTTTACATGCTAAATGAACATGATTTTTATATGATATTTATTATGTTTTTCAGTCATTTACAGTTATCGCATGTAAATATAACACAAAATGTTTGTTTATGTTTAACCTTTTTATGTTCAGTGTATTTAGTTATCTTATGTTAAACCAATATAATGACTTCATTTTAATAATTATTATATATATGCATTTGTCTTGCTAATCTCAAATTACAGATAAATATTAGTTGGTCTACAGGCTCACATCTGCAGATGATAAATACATTTTGTACATCATTTGGTTTAAATAAATATCTCTGAGATATTAATTCTAAACACTTTAAAAACAGCAAGGGAATGACCAGAACATATGTCTTTAACCAGTTATCTGTATTTTCTCAGTATTGCAGAATTACAAAACTGGACTTACACTTAACACTGTAAGCATGTGACACACTATTTTTGAACTGTAATACAACACAGCACTGAGAAAACCTGCTGCTCTCGAGCAAGAAAAGCTACAACAGGAAAATTACTAAATTGTCTCATAGCAAATAGTAAAGTGGGACGCGGCCCAAGACCAAGCTGCCATAGTACCTCAAAAGTATCCTTCAGCTCAGGAGAGTATCCAGAGGTACAAGGTAAGTGTTCAATACTCCAAATAACAGCAGCAGCTATTGCACTGACAGTTTACTGTAACTAGTCAGTCATTGTCAGTCACTGTCATTGTGTATAAACGGTGGAAGATGTAGGTCCAGCAAGAAGTGAGCAGTTTTCTAAATGCTGTGCGTGCTGTTTGTTGTCCCACAAACTGGAGTATGCCCAGTCTTGTCTATGGTGAACATGCAGCTAGCATGGAGCAAGCTTTCATTTAATTTGATTTAGTATATTTTCAGTGCTTGCAAACAGGATACACAACATTTGGATAACTGTTACACTACATCTGGGGTCTGTGTGGATTCCCCAGAAACTACAGGGTGGGCCATTTATATGGATACACCGTAATAACATGGGAATGGTTGGTGATATTAAAGTCCTGTTTGTGGCACATTAGTATATGTGAGGGGGCAAACTCCTCAAGATGGGTGGTGACCATGGTGGCCATTTAGAAGTCGGCCATCTTGGATACAACTTTTGTTTTTTCAATAGGAAGAGGGCCATGTGACACATCAAACTTATTGGTAATGTCACAAGAAAAACAATGGTGTGCTTGGTTTCAACGTAACTTTATTCTTTCATGAGTTATTTACAAGTTTCTCTTTGTTCACAGCCATTGACATGTCGAAGAGGTTAACACGTGAGGAGCGGATCGAAATTGTGTTGATATCTGGTGAACGCAGTAACCGGGTCATTGCAGCAGATTTCAATGCAAGACACCCTACGAGACCACCCATCTCCCATGCTACAGTTAGCAAACTGCTTGCTAAGTTTCGTGAAACTGGTTCAGTGTTGGATTTGCCAAAATGTGGACGCAAGAAAACTGTCACTAATGAAGAAACATCAGTGGCTGTCCTAGCTTCATTCAGCAAGAGCCCACAGCGTAGCACTCGCCGCATGTCACTGGAGAGTGGCATTAGTCGAACATCCCTTCGGCGGATATTAGCTACTCACAAATGGCACCCTTACAAACTCCAGCTACTGCAGCATCTCAACGAGGATGACCCAGATCGGCGCACAGAATTTGCAGAATGGGCAAAACAAAAATTGGAACAGGACCCTCAGTTCACGCAGAAGATTTTGTTCAGTGATGAGGCAAACTTTTATGTGAATGGTGAAGTTAACAAACAAAACCACCGCTATTGGTCTGACACTAACCCACATTGGATGGATCCCTCCAAGACTGTTGGAACAACAAAAGTGATGGTTTGGTGTGGTATATGGGGTACAACGATAGTGGGTCCATTCTTCATCAATGGAAACCTCAAGGCCACTGGATATTTGAAATTGCTACATGATGATGTAGCATATTACACTGATGATGATGACCTGGATGACTGAGAACCTTCACAGACATACATGATGATGTGTTTCCCTCTTTATGCACTGAAGCTGGCACGTTCCCTGAGTTTTTCCAGCAGGATGGTGCACCACCACATTATGGGTGCCAGGTCCGAGCATTCCTAGATGAACAGTTTCCTGGAAAGTGGATTGGTCGTCGTGGGCCAGTTGAATGGCCCCCAAGGTCTCCCGATCTGACCCCCTTAGACTTTTATCTTTGGGGTCATCTGAAGGCAATTGTCTATGGTGTGAAGATACGAGATGTGCAGCACCTGAAACTACGGATACTGGATGCCTGTGCTGGCATTTCTCCTGCGGTGTTGCTATCAGTGTGTGAAGAGTGGGAGAAGAGGGTTGCATTGACAATCCAACACAATGGGCAGCACATTGAACACATTTTATAAGTGGTCAGAAACTTGTAAATAACTCATGAAAGAATAAAGTTACGTTGAAACCAAGCACACCATTGTTTTTCTTGTGACATTACCAATAAGTTTGATGTGTCACATGGCCCTCTTCCTATTGAAAAAACAAAAGTTGTATCCAAGATGGCCGACTTCTAAATGGCCACCATGGTCACCACCCATCTTGAGGAGTTTGCCCCCTCACATATACTAATGTGCCACAAACAGGACTTTAATATCACCAACCATTCCCATGTTATTACGGTGTATCCATATAAATGGCCCACCCTGTAGTTTTATTGTCTGTTTATGTGCCAGCTGGTGGTGCATATGTTCACTTCAAATTCTAAAGGAGCAGCTACATTAATAATAATAATTTTGTAATTGTTGCTGGTAACACCACTTGCTACAGACACTGATAAAAGTTTATAATGGTCTGTTAATTTAGCTTTAAAAATGTAAATAATCTTAACTCACATTATATTTGAATATTTCTGATTTGATTCTCACACCAATTGACATTAGTTAACATTAGCTAACTGGCGCCTTACGTTGCTCCTGACCAGCCAACATACTAGTAAAAAAAATGTTACCGGCAAATGTTACTTATATATAAAGGGTCTAAGCTCTTTCTCGTTGGTATTTTAGCTTTAAATTTGTATTTACCTGTAAAGTGTAGATCTCCAGACCACAAAAGTTTCCAAACAATGGTGAACTGAGCTGCTGTCCAGGGGGCGGAGCTTCCAGAGAAAACGCATATATATGACAATTACAAGACCAAATTATGTTTAGTGACAAATTTAAGTTAGTCATCTCGGATATATGATGTTCTTATATGCAGATTCAACAACCCGCGTATTGCATTTTTTATATCTCTGGTGAGTTTTACAAAAAGGCAAGCAGAATTAAGTGCTCTTTGACTTTGTCAAAAAGGATGTTAAACTATTTATAACTGGTACATTTTATTTTGTCTCTTTTTCAGATTTGACAAGGT
>NW_024582899.1:340917-344493 GCF_018398535.1 Haplochromis burtoni | reverse complement strand
AAGCACATGAGTCGTATGTGTTGGGTTGATGTTACAGCAGAGATGAGAGACAGAAGGGCAGTTTAGGTGATTCTTGGTGCATGCAAATCACGATAAAGAGTAGAACGCGTGAACCTAGACTGAAGTCACAGCTGCTGTTGCATACCAAATAGCAACTTATAGGGCACAGGGAATGGGGATGACTGATTCAGTATCATGAAAAGCGAGACTTGAAATGTGAGTCCATAGCAGACAGAGAAACAGTAGTGTGGAAACTGATAGCTAAAGTAGAAATGCATAATTGATGTTGTCATTGAGTAGGTGTATATGTAAATGCTTCACCCCAGTGCAGATAAGAAATGGTTACTTGACAGAGATTAAATGTAAAAATGATCATCTATCGCACTTACAAAACTACAAAATGTAGAAAGTAAAGAAATGCTTCTTGCATAACGATGCCAGATCATGAAGAAAAATGCAGACAAGAATTTACATTTTGTAATTTGCACTGATGTTGCTCTGTTATGTGTCATTAGTTTTCTATAAAACAGAATAACAGTTACACATTCTGACACAGAAAGATATTCAACATGATACAGATAAAATATAACAGATGATATAAAGTCAGAAATGTGAAATGTGCAGACCTGCATCCAGGTATTCTATCAGGCGTGTCTAAGAAGCTGTTAAAATGAAAAAAATATCATGTATGATGTGACAGTTGGACATAGTGCCGGCTCCATGCAGCTCTACGTAGTTTATATACACCAGCCAAAGTAAAAGGAAAGGATGCCGGATTTAGCCCTACCTTTGCTGCATTGTTCCTTCCTGAGAGCTTGTTGTTTGAGGACATCAGCCATAGTGTGGAGCTGACAGGCAGTGATACTGAGACTAGTGTTACTTGAGAGCCTTAAATGTGGCCCTCATTGTTCAGTGCCTCTTGGTCAGAAAGTGTTTGAGAAGTCGAACTGCGTTTGTGAAAACAGTGCTGTTGCATTTTTCAACTTATGACAAAGTATTCAAGACATCATTGGGGGACTCTTGAAAATATGTTCCTGCGTGCAAAAATTGTGCAACAGTGTTACAGTAGAGTCCTGATCAAAAGTTTAGACCACATGCCTTTAAAAGGTCAAATCTGTGCAAAAATAAGGATTTTTGTGGCTTTGGAGTGGATTGGATCAATCCTTTTGAGAGAGAGGGACTTACCATGGAATAGATGATTTTCTTCTAAGCCCATTTAATTTAATTTAGAGAGGCTCACCTTGTGGCTCTTTGTAGTGAGGTATTTTATAGCAATTTATATATTAAATCAATCTACGTATGCAAAAATGTTGACCACTCCAGACGGATGAAACCTGACAGCTTTTCTTAAAGTGCACTGTTAAAAACCCCACAGGGGCCGGGTTTAGGACATGTCCAAGTATATATATTTTTCTCTTGGAAACAGAAAGCAAACAAAACTGAATGACAGGATCAACTTTTATACTGAAAAATACATTAGCAAGATAAATCATAGAAAAGTATTTGTTCAGAAAAAGTGTTTTACGGAGTTAAGTGGAAATTTTTACTTGCAACTTTACACACATTTGGTTTTGGAAACTCTTTCATAAATTGGTTAAAAATATATTAATTCCCCAACAGCTTGTGTCAGAACAAATGACCAAACATCCTTCAGCTTCTGTCTCCCGAGGGGCACCATGCAGGGATGCCCACTCTCCCCTTCACTGATTGCAATTTTTATTGAACCGCTAGCAGCAGCAGTTGGACAGAATACAGTAATTAAGGGCATAAAATGTAAGAACATGGAACATAAAACCAGTCTTTATGCAGATGATGTGTTGCTTTTTCTCCAGCACTCACAAACTACTCTCTCTGTTTATTTTTGATGATCCCAAAGCAAACCATCACAAGATTGGTTCAGATCTCTGGATTCATATATTTCCAAATTCCTTTGGAAAGATAAACCCCCGCGTATCAGCTTAAAAATGCTACAAAGAACCAAGGATAGAGGAGGATTAGATCTGCCTAATTTTCACCAATACTTCTTAGCCAACAGGCTTCAGTTCATCTCAGAATGGTTAAAACATACCTTCTTAGATGAATCCCTGGATAGATGTTAGAACAGGCACTAGGGATGGGTACCGGTTTCGGTTCTGACATAAACGGTAGTAACCAGACCGAAAAGCAGCGCACATTTCGGTGCTTTATTTCGGTGCTTTTTTTTCCTGAGCTGTGATACACTTTAGATTCTAGCCAATCATTTTACGTTTCCGAGGATAGTAGGCGGGGCCAGGTACGTACGTTCTTTTAGAGCAGAGCTACAGATTAAAAATGCCCAAGGCGAAGCGGTCAAAAGTCTGGCTGTACTTCACAGCAAAATATGCAAACTCAGCAGCAACAAGTGCTTTAAGCTGATACTGTGATACTGTCAAAGGAGGTAACACCTCAAATCCGATGAAACACCTGGCGACGCATAGCGGTTTTTTTTAAAAGCCAAGAAATGCGCCGTATTTGATAGCTTGCTGCGAGACCTCACACCGAGCACATCTACTGCGGGTGTGGTGCCTGTTATCGGACCCGGAGTTAGCAACATCAGCAGGTACTCCCTTCACCCTGGCCAAAAAGGCTAAAATGACCAAAGAAAAAGTGGAAAACAGTTGAACATGAGAGGTTTTTGGACCAATTTTGTGTTCTCCATTCTTTAAGCACCGGTTTGAGCACCGTTTAAGCACCGGCACCGTTTCAAAAGTACCGGTTTGGCACCGGTATCGGATAAAACCTAAACGATACCCATCCCTAACAGGCACTATGTAATAATCTAGAATTCAGACCTACCATTTATCAGCTCAAACATCAAATGACATGAATACTTTAAAAGCATCAACATCAGCTCTTCTCTGACAGCATGGTGAGAGTTTCTGAAAATAACAGTCTTCATTGTTGCAGGGCGTGGTTTGCGATGCTGCGGCAGGTGCAATGGATGCACCTGTGCGGCATCTCCAATCACGCCTCGCCGGCTTCAAAGTCTAGATTTTGAGTTAATGTTGTTGTTGTTATGTTGACCTGGCAGTGGGAGAGCTGCAGCTGTGTGTGTCTAGCAACCCTCATTAATCAAATAAAAATGATCAAAATGCCACAGGGTCTGTTGTGCATGTTTAAAGGGATGTCGAAACCCAGGATGGGGGGCACGGCAGACCCACGACCAGGCCGGCAAGGCGAGGAGCTGGCCCGAATGGTGGCTGAAATGGCAGCTACCCAGTGGAGTGGGAGAGAAGACGTTGGTGCCTGTACAGGGGAGTCTGTGCGACCAAAGCCAAAGATGCGTGGTTGTGGTCTTGTCCTGCCTTCATTATTGTGGTTTATGTGCTCTTGGGTGGTGTTTTTCTGTTGGCTGTGTGCAGGAGGATGGAGGCTGGTCTGTGCTGGCAGACATAGGTACCAGGCTAGTAGTCTAGCTGCACCTAGGTGGGTCTGGGGCAGGCTTGGGGTTCTGTGTGTGCTCCACCTCCAGGCTGGGGCTCTGGCTGGGCCTTGGGGGCATGGATCCGGGTTGGTGTGTGGCACTTGGCCCCAGCGTCTGTGGGGCTTGGCAGTACT
>NW_024582899.1:331806-340892 GCF_018398535.1 Haplochromis burtoni | reverse complement strand
ATGGATCCGGGTTGGTGTGTGGCACTTGGCCCCAGCGTCTGTGGGGCTTGGCAGTACCCCTGCTGTGGGCCCTGGAGCAGCCCTGGTCCAAGGGCAGGCTGTTGCCCTTGGTGGATTCCAGGGAACGAGAGTGCCTACCAGGGTCAGCGGGGTTGCTGGGTCCAGGGAGGGGGGACTTTACATAGAGTATGAGAATGTGAGTGTGTGTACAGTGCTCACTTCTGTTTGTCTCCATGTTGGGCACGTGCTGAGTATTTGTATATGTGTGCATGAGGGTGGCAATGCATGTTTGTGTATGTGTGTGCCTGTTTGTCTGTGTTTATTGATGGATGGATGGATGGATGGATGGATGGATGGATGGATGGATGGATGGATGGATGGATGGATGGATGGATGGATGGATGGGCTGACTTTTATGGTTTCTTGACTGACATTATGCTTTATATGATGGTGTCCTCATTGTTAGGGATTTTAATGTTCACGTTCTATTAATGAGCCAGTGGCAAAGGACTTTGTAAACATCACGGACACTTTTAACCTTGTGTCTCATTCCACACATAAAGGCGGACACACACTTGATCTTCATTTATGTTCTTTTCTCAACTTGTGATGCAGTGTTCTCTGATCATGTTCCTGTGTTATTTGAAGTTTCTCTTTCCTGTACCACAGTTTTTTTAAAATATGTTTGATTGTTTGTGCTTTTCTTATTTGTGCCTATACCACAGTTGAACCGCACTCTCCTGCTCGCTGTAGGCGCCAGTATACCCTCTGTATTGCTTCACGACATCATCACAGGTTCAGCCACTTATACCTGCTGCTTCTGGCCATTTGCACTCTACTCCTGCACACCGTAGACATTGAGGGTTCTTGGGAGGGGTTGAGCTGACACCAGCTGTTGTCTCGCAAACGGTCATTGGCATCATGCCCCCCACCCCCCTTCGCCTCTGTGGGGCTGCAGGCTGGCCCTGTCGGGGGTCTGGACTGGTGGGCTCCTCTGCTGCTGTGTAGGCTGGGGTGGTAATTGTCATGCTTAGTACTGGCACAAGATGGAGCTAAACATATTCTAAAAATTCTAACTTTAAGCACTTATTCCCTAAATCCAGTTTTTGAGAGCAGGGCTCCACGCTTCAAATAGTCTTCACACATGTGGAGTTTCATGTCCACTTTAACCCTGCATTTCAACATACAACTACTTGTATAGATGCCCTTCTCCACGTTAAACAGATAAGGGCATCTATTACATTTTAAAACAGAGAAGGTGGACAGATACCCCACCTGCACTTTTATATCAACATATCAATGAAAAAACATTGTTGGCTAAATGTACAACATGTAAACAGCTTTTTTGCTAATACATAATTCATTTTAATCATCCTGTAGATATATACAGTGAACCATGTCACACAGTGCTCCCTTAATTTCAGATGTGCTTTTATTTTAAAGTAAAATTTACTTTTTAAAATTATGATGTAGGCCTGTGTTTCTGAGCTGATTAAAAGCTTTGAAAAGCGTTGTTAATCTGTAGAGCCAGCACCCCAGTACTGGAAATCTGAACCGGCTCTTTGTTTAAGAAATCCTAATGTTTGCTCCTGTGAGTATTACCCAGTAGTCTTTGAAGAAGTTAGATGGAGCTGCTGGGTGAGGGGACTCCCCCAGTTCTAACTGCCTCTATCCTCCAGATGTCTACCCTGCCTACTCTGATAAAAACCAGTGGTCATGAATAGCTTTGCAGGCCCAGTATTTCACCAGCCACACTGTTGCACAAGCTCCCTTCTACATAGGTGGACTTGGTGGATTCAATTTAGTGGCTTGGAAAACTAAGCTCCAAGGTGTTACTGTTTATTTAAAGGCTAATACTCAGATTTTTACATTTACTGCTTTGCAGCAGGTTAAAAGGGAATGTCCACAATTTAGACTTTCTGAAGATTGTTTTATTAAAGCAATTTAGCAGGAGCAAAGCAAACAACAAACCAAGTAATAATAATAATCACATAATAATCAAATGACTTGAATTATACGGGATAGTAAAATACAGTTTGCATCTAATCAGAAGTTCAAGAGCAGTAAGTGCAATAGGAGCAGATTATACACAGAGTGGTTAACAGGTGGGAATAGTTATGAACAGATTATGTACAAATAAGTATACAGATGTTTCTATAGAGACAGCATATACAGATGTACTGATATGTCTTTTGTTTTCAAATAGATTTTATATGGTATAGTTATGTGTGAAATAAATATAAGATCAGTTCCATTCCTATTTTCACTGAGTGCAGTGCATTCGCTTCCTGGTGCATGTTTTTGGCTTATAGTAATTCATGTAAACTCTGATATTGCTGCAGCTCTGTTCTGTGTCTGTCAAGTACCACGTGTCGAAAACAATACTTCCATTCACGCATTTCGAAACAAAATGGGTAATGAGCCTACATCCAGACAGCTATTCGACACGACATGCTTTTATTTTGAAAATACATTTCCGGTAACAGTCACGTTAAGTGAGGCAAACCTAACAATCCGACCGTCTCAGCACCATCCAAACATTAGCTTGCTAAATAGCTTCCAGCTACCCAAACTGAAGAAAACCGAGCGCTCCATCCCAATAATCTATGAGTCGCAAACGAAACCACAGTTTCACTGAAGCGAGCCTGTCTCCTGAAGCCCACGGCGTCTTCATGGAGCCTCCCGGGTCAGTAAGTGCAGCTGACGGTGATTTCGTGGAGCTGGAACCCGACGAAGAGCTTCTCTGCTCGGTTAGCGACATCACTGAGCACCTCGGGAGAAACATCACCGTAGTGCTGGAGACTGCGTTGTCCGAGATCCGTAAAATGGTCAGCATCCGGATAAGAGTATTGAAAATGGAACTTCGCGAGAAAAGCGAAGAAATCGAAATGTTAAAAGCACAACTGGATACAGTTCAGCGGGATGGTAGGGACGCATTTCCTGGCGTGGCGAGCGTAGAGCCGCCTGCAGAGGCTGGCTTCAAGAAACATGACTTCAGCTCTGGAGCCAAGCACAACAATATCGACCCACGGAGAGCCAAAGCGCTCATGTCTGGTGTGAAGAAGGAAAATATAGACGCCATTTGTCACTATCTGATGAAAGACAAGAACTCGAGAGGATGTGCTGAAATGGACGGAGACCAGAGCGACCAGGCCGGTGACAGGGAGGTGCGCCAAGGGCCAGACCCGCATTCCCTTAACTTGTGGTCGGACAGCGGGATGGCCGGGACCGTGTCTATGCACGTAGATTCCGAGTCCACCACAGATGACATCTTCAGCATGCTCCCTTCCGGTAGCAAGCGAATGTATGAATATGAATGGATGGCACCAATGGAATACACTTCAGACCTGAAAGGTAAACGCACATGGACGTAGTCATAAATAATGCTTATTTACTTATAACTTGATGACTAATATGACTACAGAGCCAAGTACGTGTTTACCACAATATAGAAACGTATAAGTGCTTGAAGTAGTTCTCCAGGCTTGTTGAAGGGCATCCAAGGCTCTCCAACTCCAAATGCGCCCTAAAGCATGACTGAGCATGCGTTTCACACGCGAACCTCTCATGAACTCTTCTGTGCACATAGTGACCATTTTTGGCACTTTTTTTTGTAGTGTTAAAATGGGAACAAATTATGTGTTTTTGCAGTTTGCTGCTAAAACAAAATAACTAATGACATCACAAGCCCAGCACGTTCAGGGTGCATCCTCCTGTTGTCCACGTGGGGACAGTGTTTATATTGCAAACTGCCTTTGGTAGATTTTTTACCAGTGTCTGTGACATTCAACAGTTGGCTCACTGTTTGGATGCACAAAAGAAAATAATGACTACACTACTTTTACCATCACGCTCACTCTTCCCCTGGTTGGTGTGGTGCATTTTTCCTACAGAAATGGGGAGTGACATGTTTGTTTTTCCTTTTTTTCTTACAAGCACTTTCTGCTTGTTACGGCTTTCTTTAGAAAATCCCATTTTTACCTTTTCTTATTGCACTAAATGTGACGATGCATTCATGGAAAGCATCGTGTAAATCATTTATCATAAGTCTCATTTTGCTTTGTCTGTCAGCAAAATAAACAAACTGGTACATATTGGTTCACACTTTGGACAAAAGTTGAAAAGAGACACTGCGAGGTTGTGTCATTTTAAATCAGTCATGTGATTTGGGGGCCACTTACTTACCCTAACCCTATACAGGCCTCTATGGGGTTAGGTTAGTGGTGCTGGCAGACCACCTGACTCCAGGACATCACCATCAAGCACAATCATTACCTTTTTATGAACAGCATAAAAATGTAATACAATAATATATTCATACACTTCATGATAAATTTGATTTCCATTGTTGACTTTTACTTTTCTGCAAATTCAAGTTTTGTATTTTGAACTTAATTGTTCAAAAATATCCAATAATATATCAATATTTTAGATCTGGACAGTTTTGCAAGTAATAAGTCTTTACATTGATTTGATCTGTTGTATCAGTCTATTTATATGGTAACCACGGGCTTGTAGAACATTAACATTAATCCTGATTTTTCTGCTATTGTGCCGCAGTTATAAAAGAGCCTGATCATGAGAACGCCTGCACCACTGAGACAGAGAATGATGGGAATGAAGATGACTCGACCACGAGGGAGGGGTCGATACCTGAGCAAGCACAGACTCCGCTGTCACGTGCCCAGCCTTGCGACTTCTCTATGGAGCCTCAGAGCTCTCCAGGGGAGGAAGGGAATCCTTTGGAGGACTGCACAGACAGGCCTGAGGCAGGTGCGAATGTAGCGAATTATTTAAAAACCCCGTACTTATTGCATACAATTACAAGTGGCATATTGCAATACCAGGTCAGTGTATACAGCTGAACTATAATACTGGTGGTGACACATAGATGGGTTGTCTGTCATCAGTGACAGAAACTTTGATAAGAAAATAACTTTCATTTTGTGCACACTAATAAATGCAGCTGCCTGGTTGCTGCGCTCGGCGATGAAATTTTGTTTAGTGTTTATGTCATAAATGTGAATTTATTTGAAACACTGTGATTTAATTTCAAGGCTAAATCACCCACCTTTAAGTGGTGGTTCACAACAATAATCAACTCAAGGCATGTTGTGTGGTGGACGTTTCAAATAACGACTGAAACCGACAATTTCAAACTAAATATTTACTTGATGAAAATGCTGATGTTGACGAATAGCAAGGGATACATAACTTTCATATTCTGCGCATAACCTTCATAACATCAGCAAGAGGCTAGCAGCAGCACTAGGATAATTCCCTGCATTTCAAAATAAAAACACTTCCTGTCTATACCTTTCACAATAAAGCAAAAATGATTGTCACTAGCTGTTTAAACATAGCTGCAGTTTATATATTCACTGTAATAAATGACAAGAAGGATAAGCTGAATCAGCTGAACCCAATATCATAAAGTGTCATTTAATTTCAATTCACAACATCCTCACCCCCCCCCATCAGCAGTTGTTCATCATCATTACTTTGGTAAGGTAGCTGGATACCTTATCTCTAATGGATATGATAGTCAAACAGGTCTCTTCAGCAAACTTCCTCACAAGTGCGAACATTACTTGAACAAATGCGTCCATCACTCCCTGGAAAAAAATGCTATTCTCCCGATCCTCCAGGTTTGGGAGGGTCAGTTATTGTCTCCAGTCAAGACAACATCTCCCACTTTCAACACTTCAGAGCAAATCCAGAGCAGTTCACTTCAGAGCAGTCTGTCAAGTTGTCACTGCCAGTGGCTCCATAAGCTGGTTAAGAATCTCTACCCATACTCATCCTCCACCAATGTCCCCCCAGCTTACGTTGATCGTCTGAGATGGGCAAAGTGTAGTCTTTGGCAGAATAGAAGTGAGTCTCCCCCAAACGGACCTCTGATGCATCACTGTATATATAAGAAAGAGGTCGGGAATTCAACATGGCCTCTACCTCAAGTAAAGTAGTTAACACCTGAAAGTTCAGGACTCATCAAGAATGGATGCTCTCCGATGCATTCATCGCAGTATGACTGTGTATGACTGTGTATGACTGTTAGATAGTAAGCACTTAACGACTTAGAAAACGTGCTTGTGTGGTGTGGATGTGGGTTTGATTGGGTGAAAGAATTAGTTGTATAAAGCGCTTTGAGCTTTGAGCGCTTTTCTACTCTATCTGAGCACTCAGAGTAGAATGGCGCTATATAATAACCACTCCATTTACCAGATGTGGGGTTCAACACCTGGCCCTGTGGTGCAGTCAGAGTAACAGAACTGAATACGCTCAAAACTAGAGACGGTTGCGGATAGAGCAGGGTAGAGCTGGGCGATATATCGAGTTTTTTTTTAAATATTGATATATTTTCATACGACATATAAGATGTGACAATATCGTTTATATGGATATAGTGTATGTTACATTATAACTATTCTTGTGGCACCGTAAGTTTGCCTCTCTTTCATCCACTTTTGTCTCTACGCAACGTTACTCGTCCTCGCCTCTCCTTCACTGAACACAACTCCCCCTCCTCCCCCATAGCTTCGCCTGCAGACAATGACAAGATGAACACGGCAAATCTCCATTAACGAGTTACTAGCACGGCCTAAAATCCTTTCATTTTCTCATAAATTGACAGCACGCCTTATGTATGAATTCTGGTTGTGCTTGATGAACGCAAACCGATTTTATGTGAAACACGGCGCTCAGCAATCTGTCAAAAAATGTTTTACTACGACTTTGCTAAGCTACGGAGCTGCACCGCTTGATGGATTGTTGGAGCATTATGGCTACCGAGGAGCCTCGTGGAGTGATACGTACTGTGCTTCAACGTAATATTACCGTATTGTGTGTATAAGGACCATAAATGGCACCTGTTGAGAGACATGGTTACAAAGCGGATTTCAAACTCCAGGCTGTCAGTCACACAGTAGAAGTTAGGAATAGAGCAGCTGTGAAATCTGTCTTTATTATTTTTACATTTTGACTGCACAATTGTGAGCTTTTTGTTATGCACAAAAACAACATTGTTTTCTTTTATTTATGGACCATGATTATTTAATAAATGCTGATAATTTATTTTTGAGTAATTTCTTCATGTACATCTACGCTGTATGTAAATAAAAGTGCCCGTGTGACATCTGGGACACAGCAAAAAGAACTCTGTTTTTGTTCTTACCTTATGGCTTTAAAACAAAATATCGAGATATGAATTTTGGGTCATATCGCCCAGTTCTAGAGCAGGGCACTATGACCAAAAATATTTATCACAATATACAGTTGAAAATTTCCGATAACGATATAACTTACGATATGATTGACACTAAGACAAAATACTTTACAACTCCACAACTTTATTAGTGCAAAAAAACCCCATCAATGTATTTTCACTTAAACAAGCAGCTGCTTTTTATGTGCATTAAAGTTATATAAAAATTTAACAGTGCAAATGCAAATTCCTTGCTGACAGTTTAACCAAAAGGCATTTCCAGTGGAAATTGGCCGACATATCCTCAGCATAACCATGTATAATATCCACAAAACTTAAAAAGAGGTTATACACACACAATACGGTAATATTATGTTGAAGCACAGTACGTATCACTCCGCGAGGCTCCTGCCTACGATAGCCGTAATGCTCCGACAATCCATCAAGCGGTGCGGCTTCGTAGCTTAGCAAAGTCGTACTAAAACATTTGACAAAATAGTGCTTTGTTGTGTATCTGACGGACGAAAGCTAAACCAGTTCCACACCACTGAAGCTGCAGCATTTTTACAAACCAATTCTGGTTCATCCGTTTCATTCAACGATCCGCTTTCGCCCTTCTCATTTTCCGTCGCCACCATGCTTTTTCCGCCATGTGCGTATGAAAACAAAGGCACTGCACATGCGTCATTTCCTTATTGTTGCCCAACATTATACCGGTATTACCGTGAACGGTATGATATGGCCCAGCCCTAGTTGTGGACTCTCCATTATCCCCCCTCACCTTACTCAAAAGCACTGTGTCTGCTGTGGAAACCTTCAGGTTTCTGGGATCCACAGTCTCGCCTCAGGAACTGTTGATCCAGTCTATAATCCAGTCTGTTCTCTGCTCATCCATTATTGTAGGGCTTGGATCAGCCACCAAACAGGCCAAGACCAGACTACAACAGACAATGAGGTCTGCAGAAAAAGTCATTGGTGCTGGTAGGCGCTACAGAGCACTGTATGCCAAAACAAGCAGACAGCGTCTTTCTATAGGCCATCACTTTGATGAATACTTACTACATTCACATAGTCCTGTACCAGCCATAGTACAGGACCATACCTGCTGAAATCAAAGCGTACTGCATACACTGTTTTGTTCTTTTGTATGTAATTACTTATCCATCCCTTATTTATCCCACAATTTCATTCCAACATTTTTTCTCTCTGCACCATACGTGTTGTTGTTGTCTTTGTATACGCGCACACATACGTGGTCAATAAAACTGATTCTGATTCTGACATTTCCACGACCACCTCATTTGTGTGCACTGTCTGTCCACATAACTCTCAGATCTGGTGATTTTGTCCCATTTGCACAGATTCATGGCTGCGTTTGACAGAATCTCCTTTGCTGTTGTGGTAACCAAAAAGGCCTTCTCCACAAATGGTAAATGGACTGATTCTTATATAGCGCTTTTCTACTCTCCCGGAGTACTCAAAGCACTCTATACAACATGTCACATTCACCCACTCACACCAATTCTCACAAGCACTGACTCTAAACTGAGTGCTTTTCTAACTACATTCACACTCCGATGGATGCATCGGAGAGCAACTTGGGGTGAGTATCTTGCCCAAGGATACTTGGCATGCAGACTGGAGGAGCCAGGGATCTAACCACCAACCTTCCAATCAGTAGGTCACCTGCTCTACCTCAAGAGCTACAGCCACCACATTACATGAACTGCAACGGAAACGTTTCATACTGCCTGAGATGTTTTCTTATGGTTGCAGCTAACAGGAATAGGCCGGCTAACACACCAAATACCACTCATTCACATGTCTGTGAAGGTTCTCAGTCATCCAGGTCATCGTAGTCAAAGGAGCTTGCAAAGAAAAG
>NW_024582899.1:319596-330672 GCF_018398535.1 Haplochromis burtoni | reverse complement strand
TTGTTCCTTCAGTGGGCTGGTTTCAGTCATTATGCAAATGTACTGTTTATAAGATTGAAAGCTGCAGTCAGCTGAGACTGAAGGAGTCACCTGGATGAGTGACGAAACGTTTCTCCCACTGAAAACATCCAGATGAACAGAATCAACTTTTGGAGAACAATGGAAAATGCACAACATGAGGAAAGACGAGGAGAAAAAATAACTCAAACAGGGAGATCAGTTTGAGAACAGAAAAAAACACCTCAGCACATGAATCAGCACATCTCACTACATAGAAGACATAGGCTTCGAAGTCATTTGGAGGGGGGGGGTGATTGTAGGTCTGTGTCAGTGTACATGCATATGTGTGCGTATGAGTGTGTGTGTGCTCCGTGTTCAGCCGAGAGAAAGTGTCCCTTCACCCAGTTAGACAAAAGTCAACAATCTTCGGTCGACGCGGGTGGCCTTGAATGAGGGGGGAGAAAGTCACAGCACAGTCTTGTTATCCAAAGGAGGATTGTTATTCCCGTCAGCTTTTGCCTTGAGCATCCAGCTGGCGCCATGAGATGAAGATGGTAGTTGTTTTGGTTAGTGCGAACAAACTGCTTCCAATTTTACAGTTGGTCTAATGTCCGTCACTGGTCACCAGGTCTCTCAATTCGTGCTGTTCTTCTTCAAGATGTTATCCATATTGCATTCAAAAACACAGTCTGAGTACTCACAGCCCTGTCCATCGTCTATCATGTCGGCCAGCCTTGTGGGATTTTGAACAGCTGTAGCCGCTTCTTGTTCTTCAGTAAGCCAGGTCCGAGCCGGCTCCAATCAGCCAGAACTCTGTTATCGTGGTTCCGAATTGGTAGATGTCGTTCATTGTCCTCCACCGAGAGTGCCGCCAGACACACGACGCAACTGACCATCGAGTATCCGTCAGCAAACGTCGCCGCAGGACAATCAGGCTCTCCCAAGCCCAGGAAGGTGTCAGTTTCATTAAGGGACCAGTTGATCAAATCCATAATTCTTCTTTAGGTTTTTAGAGAACCAGTCTGGGAGACTCTCTTAGGGTTAGAGAATAAGCGAGACTATACAATAGACATGAGAAGCAAATTATTATAAAACTTGTATGTGAGGAGCAGGATTTTCAATGTAATTCTAGATCTAACAGGGAGCCAATGAAGGGAAGCCAATATAGCAGAAAGCTGCTCTCTCTTTCTAGTCCCTGTCAGTGCTGTCACTGCAGTATTTTAGATCAACTGAAGGCTTTTTAGGGAGTTTTTGGGGGAACGTGATAATAATTCATTACAGTAGTGCATTGAGAATATCCTGTTAAAAAAATGACTCCTAAATTCCTCACACTATTAATGCAGGCCAAAGCAATGGCACCCAGGTTAAAGATCTGGTTAGATATCATATTTCTAACATTTTTACTGCAATGACCTCAGTTTATCTGAATTTAGGAGCAGGAAGTTAGAGGACATCTAGGTCTTTGTTTTTAAGACTTTCCTGCAGTTTAAGTAACTGGTGTGTGTTATCTGGCTCCATGGATAGACAGAGCTCAGGATCATCACATGGCATTAGAAATCTTGGAGTCATTTTTGACTATGATATGTCCTTCAGTGCATATATGTAGGACTGCTTTCTTCCATTTGTGCAAAATCTCTAAAATTAGAAATATTCTGTCTCAGAGTGACATGCATTTATTAGGCTGGACGACTGTAATTCATTATTATCAGGATGTCCTAAAACTCCCTGAAAAGCCTTCAGTTAATGGTAAATGGTAAATGGCCTGTATTTATATAGCGCTTTACTAGTCCCTAAGGACCCCAAAGCGCTTTACATATCCAGTCATCCACCCATTCACACACACATTCACACACTGGTGATGGCAGCTACATTGTAGCCACAGCCACCCTGGGGCGCACTGACAGAGGCGAGGCTGCCGGACACTGGCGCCACCGGGCCCTCTGACCACCACCAGTAGGCAACGGGTGAAGTGTCTTGCCCAAGGACACAATGACCGAGACTGTCCAAGCCGGGGCTCGAACCGGCAACCTTCCGAGTACAAGGCGAACTCCCAACTCCAAAATGCTGCAGCAAGAGTCCTGACAGGGACTAGAAAGAGAGCAGATTTCTCCTGTATTGGCTTCCCTTCATTGGCTCCCTGTTAAATCCAGAACCCTGCTCCTCACATACATCTCATCAGTCAGTGGACTGGTTCATTCACACAAGCACTTTTTTCTATATTGTTTTTAACAGCATAGTTTGTGTCTAACATTCACCCTTACTTAGTATCTTGCACAAGGATATTTGGCATGCAGACTGGATTGAACCAACAACCTTCTGGTTTGTAGGTGACCCGCTCTACCACCTGAGCTGCAGCCACCCACCTTATAGGACCATATCACCCCATTAGAGCACTTCTGATTTGAGACTTTCTTCTTAGAGTAGTTACGGTATCCAAAGTCATATCCAGTGAGGATGCAACACTATAAACAACTAGATCTGGGGGAGCTCAGGGAGCTGCTGTCCTCTATGTTGGAACATGTCATCGAAGACGATAACAGTGGAGGAATTATATCCTTAAACTTAGTTACAGCACTTTCAGACTAATGCAATTTATTCCCTACTGCTGTGTTATTCATCATTGTAAATTTTACTGTCTTTGTTTCAGACCAGCAGTTATCCAGTCACACCTACATCTGCTCAATGTGTGGAACCTTCTGCCCTGACTCTTTCTTTCTGGAGGAGCACATAAAACTAATACACTCAGACTCTGCTGGAGCCCTGGCTCTCCAGGCACTCCAGTCCACGTCCTCCACTACACCCTCCATGGGAGATAGCAGTGGTGATTCCAGGAGGGCTGGTGGGAGCCAAAATGAGGGAAGCACACAATTTGGGTCTGTTGCAAGCATCAGTCAAGGAGGGGGTCCTATAAAAAAGGAGATAAAAATTGAGGGGGGGTATGAATGTGGGGACTGTGGCCGCCGCTTCAACTACCTCGGCAACCTGCGGCAGCACCAGCGCATCCATACTGGAGAAAAACCCTTTGTGTGTCCAGAGTGCGGGGAGAGATTTCGCCATGCAGCCCGCTTAAAAAGCCACAGGCTAATTCACAGCGGTGCCCAGAGCCCGTTTCCTTGCCCTCAGTGTGGGAAAGGTTTCTCTGTGCTGTCAGGACTCAAGAGACACCAACGGGTGCACACTGGTGAGAGTCCATACGCATGTCCTCAGTGCGGACGGCGCTTTAAAGAACTGGGAAACTTGTACACCCACCAGAGGATTCACAGCGGGGCCACACCCTACCGCTGTCAGCAGTGTGGGCGCAGCTTCCGACATCTGGGCACCTACAAGAGTCACCGCTGCACCCCGGGACAGTAATCGGCCTCTGCTTCTGCTCTCCACACTCCTAATACTATGAAGTCTAAAATGTAGATCAAAGATAGATTGTGATCCAGAGTTTGACTCATAAGTCGTAATTTCAGTGCTCTCTGATGACTCCGTGAGGACGCTGGACATGTGAAGACTCGGTTTTATGAGATGATGCCCCAATGTTCATGTTCTGTTATATTCATGATGGAGATGTGCTTAATGAGCCTCAGTGTCTTGAATAAACTGACCTCAAGGCAAATACATTGAATTGTTCTTTAGCTTTCAACAGTATTGCAACGCCTTCATCACCAGATCAAGTCTGAAATTCTCTGAGAATAATCGGAAACCACCGGCAAAATGATTATTAAGCAAACCACTGGTACAAGTTACCTGTCCTGCAGTGAGATTGGTAAAGTGTTTTTCAATGTGTATACATTGAGCTTGGAAGTCCTATGGTGTATAGTGTATAGTATGGTGCTTATAAACATGACGGCAGGTGTGTCATAGCTAAATTCTCAAGAACCTGCTGTCTCTAAAGTCACTTAACTACTTCCTGAAGTAAAGCACAACATATTTTTTAAATTTAAAACTGCTTGAACAGACACAGAAACTTGTCAGCTTCTATGTGTAACAGGTAAGGTCCTAGATTTCTTCCTTTCTAATGATAAGAATATCATATTCACAGCCACATTTCAAAATTATGGCAAAATATTATATTTTTAAACCGGGTTTCATTTTGTCTGTTGTTAGTATTGCATCCACAAGGTCACATATCAGGCAAGCCTTTGGCTAATTCTTTTATTTATTTATTTTTTGCCATAATGACAAGTTCACCTGACATTGAGAATTAAAGCTAGAGTATAATTTCTTTCTGGAGTAGCTGCTGGTTCACAGGTTTTGCTTATCAGGACATAAGAAATCATCTGGTCCTTTGCAGAGGGTTTGATTTTAGATTTGAGAAGTGATTCTACTCTACCAGAGTTGCAGCTCATTGAACATTGTACACACATCAAGAATACCTCTTCAGTCATTAAAATTAATTTCATTTTGATCTGCTGACAAATTAAGGCGATTTACACATCTCTTTTATTAGCGTATAGTTAATATAGTTAGTATTTAAATATGTCCAAATGAAATCTTCAGAGCTCCGATGTGCAGCTGTCAATGTCAATATAAAAAGCAGCACTAAGGGCGCAGTTAGAGCTAAAGTTACTAACTCGAATTAATATTAATTGAAGCACTCTGTGCAATAAAACACCACATTAATAACTTTCTGCAGCATTATTCTCTCATCATGTCAATAAAAATGTTGCGTTTAACTTACATTTTGTATATTCTTTATATTTATCATCATCATCTGGTAACATTTGTGATTCGATTGGGGAAAAACCCAAGAGATCACTTTATGCGGAAGAGTCATATGACGTGCAAAAGTCCCATGTTTATATGAGTGCACACAGAGCTCGGCTTAACAGAGACAGCTGTTAATCACTATTGTGATACCTGTTATTCCCAACTTGGGTTTTAGGTTTGTTGAACAAGCAAAGGCAAAAAAAAAGAAAAGCCTGTGTGTGTTTGTTTCTGGAACACTGAACTTTCTGCACTTATTTCAAAAGATCCTGAAACAACAACGCATTTTAATAATTTACCAAAAACGATGCCAAACTGGAGTAATGGCGTATGAAAAGCCACTTGAAGAAGATGTTTTCTGTGTGACTTTATCAGTCTCCTCATCACATTGTTGTGGAGGGACTTTGGCCTACTCTTGTTTACAGCGTTGGTTCAGTTCATTGTTTATGTACAGGTCTGCTAAGGCCCACCACAGCTTTCAGTCACGACGTGGTCTGGACTTCGACTGGGCCATTGCAACACTTTCTTTTCTGTTTTTTAACCATTCTGTTTGATATTTTCTGTTTTGTGGTCATTGTCCTGCTGCAGTATTAGAAAAGCTCATGACTGCTTCAATGACTACGAGATCATGTGGCTGCAAAACAGAACAAGCAGACCAAATACTTTTTTGTTTTGTTTTTTTGTGTTTGTTTACAATTTCTTCATGTGAATTTGCTGTGACATCAAACCCTGGGTCAGTGATTTTGAATATTATCCACTTGTGAATAATTGTTCTCACTGCAGAATGAGATGCAATTGTTGGAAATGGCCTTTAACCCTTCCCAGATTAATGGTCAGCAAAAATTGCTTCCCTGAGTTAATGGCTTTCTTCCTCAGCATTGTGTAGACTTTTTATCTTCTGAAAATATGAATAAAAATAAATCTAACTACAAGTATTGGCTCCTCTATTATACACTATGTTACTCCTCATATTATTTAAGTAATAAAATGATCTTTGTTACCAGGCCAGTAAAACACTGGTCTTTTTTTATGCATTCAGAAACTTGATGACATGCTGGGATATTTCAATCAGAAAGGCAAAGCATTTCTGATTTGACCAACATGGTTGAAGTATGTTTAAATCATGAATCTTTGAGTACTAAAATGTAACAGTTTGACTCTCGTAGGTTCATATTAACTGATTTGTTCTCAAACCCGCTGAATCTCCAGGATCCCTCTTACACGTGTAACTAAATGGACGGACCTGACGAAGCTTTTGGACAGCACCACCCACATGTAGACTGTTTGTGTAACACCAACAAAACTTGGCTTTTGTGATATGTTTGCTGTCCTGATGCTACTTTGTGTTTATATTTAAAACCTAATTCTACAGTTTGTGTGTTTGATGATACAAAATTGTGAATTGCAGAAAAGTCATTAGCCACTGAAAGAAAGAAAAAGCACATAAGTGTCAAACATGAGTTTGACACTTATGTGCTAGAGGGTGTGGGAAGCCATAGCCCCGCCCCCCAGAGCATGGGACATATCAGGAAGGAACTTGGGGTTAGTAGTGGTTAGGATATTTGGCATTCTGACTGGGAGCAGCAGGGATCAAACCACCAACCCTCTGATTAGAGAATGACCTGCTCTACCTTCTGAGGTACAGCTGCTCCAACTTAACATGTGTCTCATTGGACTGTGGAAGAGCCTATAAACTCCACAAATATGCTCTAGCTAACCAGTTAGTTTAAACACAAAGCCCTCTTGCTGTAGGGCATCAGTGCCAGTCACCTCACGATCTCAATGTCAGGTTCTATTCCTGCATTTTGTGTTTTAATACAGAGTATTTTATACACCATTAAAACTGCCTGAAAGATATCCATGCAGTCAGCTGTGCTCTGTGTCAGCCCAACTGAAGATCACAATTTCATGTAGTAGCTTCTTTTCCCTGACTTCCCTCCACAGACAGATGTGCACAGATGTTCAGACCTCGGTCAGATAGTGGACCAGCGTCGCTGACGAGAGAACACATCCACTGTGCCAAGACATATTTATTGTATTTAACATTTCAAAGTCTGGCACACTTATGCTCTTGTCTGCAAACATTAATAGCCTCTGCAGTCCAGCTGGCCCCTTTCCTTTTTATTATTCTGCACGGGCGTCTTCTTCAGCTACAGCTGCTGTGAAACATGAATGTGTGATTGAATGTGTTTTAAAATATATCAAGATACAAAAGTATTATTGTCATTGATTACGTTTATGGTGTTCTACCATCTTCAGGGTTTTAAGGTTTTAAAATAGCTTATAGATTTGTCTGGATTATTTTTAGCCTACACATTGAATTTTAGCAGTGTTTCCATGTTTTTCTTAATTTGTTTTCTTCACTATTATCTATTATAGGATAATGTAGGAATGTTTTCTTTTTAAAGCAACGTTAGATGACGGTTTAACAGAGGTGCTACATCATTTCAGTGTAAAAAGAGTGCACAAACAGAACATTTCACCCTTTTTCTTGGTGTAATGTTGGCCCATCAGCACAACACAACCCCTGTCTGTAAGGGCTAAAAGACAGGTAAAACACAGTGCTAAGCAATGTAGAAACGACCTCTTTCCAATAAATAAACACATGTTTCTGCAACATAGGGACTACCTATGTAACAGAAACTACTACCTACCCTATCCCCATTATTGTATGATCTACTGTACAATATAAGGCACCTTGAGGCGACTGTTGTTGTGATTTGGTGCTATATAAATAAAATTGAATTGAATTGAATTACCACTACACACACAGTGAATATAGGTCGGCATACATCGCTGTGCGGTCTGGAAAAGACCTTAGACGCTACTACAAAACTTTAGACACTCTTATTCTCCTCGTACAGAGGTGTGCATGGTCATGAAATATACAAAGCAACAATTGGTCAAGAAGGAGGTTTTGCCCACCAGGTATTCATCAGTGCAATTCTGGTTTCTAGTTACTTTTGCTGTTATTTATACAACTGGAACTGGATCCGGAAGACTGCTAAAAGTACAGCAGTGGTGAGAAAGCACTGCTGCATGCTGCATGGAGGGATACACATGCTGACAAATATGGCAATAAAATCCTTTAGACCCACTGTTTCACCAACCTTCTACTTGCCTTTCACTAACCCCTGTCTTCATGACTAACGCACTACTTCCTGTTATATTTTTAGGAAGGTTGAGTTGGAGCGTGAGAATGCCTTGGGGTATGGCTGTCTTGACCTAGTGGTATAAAAATAATATTTAAAAACAAACAAACACATAGTTTGAAAAAGATCTGATGGCAAACCTCGCCCTTTTGTGAGGCCATGAGGGCTGGTATGTATTAGGATGCTTTCTTTTTATCACGATTAGAGCGAAGAGTTAAGTTTGGGTGAGTCCCATGAGAGCCTGTGGTTTTTAAGTGGGTTGTAGCACTCTTGACTTAGGGAATGGCTTGGTTAAACATTGCCTCCCACAAAGAAAATGTGAAAGGAAGTTATGGGAACAGGAGGTGGGGTTCCAAAGGAGGCCCTAGACTGACCAATTTAAACTTGTTATTAATGACTGCCTGAGTTTTTGCATGGCAAACATCTGGATTTCTCCCACAGTTGGGCTGATACACCAGAACTCCCACCACAAGTCTCTTCTACCCTCGGCTGAATATTATCTCCCCTTACAACCTGTAGAACTCCCATAAAGTACACTGGTTTGGAGGTGCGCCACAGTCTGTTTCGATTAGTGGCTGTCAGAGTGACAGCAGCGCTGTGCTATCTTAGTGGCTGGAAGTGGCCGATCTCTGCTCTGTAATGTTTGGTTATCAGCTTGGTCACAAAAACATGTTGTGTCTTCTGTCAGAAACAATGCTTGGTGCATTTTGCTATGTCAGTCTAATGCAGTACAGTCCCAAAACAAAGCTGAAACAGTTGCAGAGACTGGTCCAAGTCTTTGGTTTGTTTCCCTGTCACAATCCAAGCTGACCAGGACAAAGACACAACACAGTGGAACTGTTTCTGGCCTTTTCTATATTTATCAACAGTCCCAAAGCAATCTTTGTCTTCTGAGCATGAAGCTGCTGCTGATCACTCCCTCTCTTCTCACCCTCGCTTCAACTACGTCCATCAGCTTTATGCCTGTGTAGTTACTATAGCTCGGCACTAGCACACTTCAGTATTCCTCAGACATCCTTCCATTTTCCCAGACTGTGTTAAACAATCCAGTCAAAAAGTCCACTGTCTGTCCACAGGTATGTTATCTGGTCTTTTTCTTCATCCTCTTCATCCTCTTTAGTAATGCACTCCACTCTCTGGTTTACTATCGTCCATCTGTCATCCCTCATCTCTTATTTTCAGCATTCATCAGCTCCATAAAGAACTTGTTCCCTCTTCTCTTAGCTTGTACATTAAAAAAACTAGACGGTAACATCTGAAAAGTAAACATAATTTTTCAAATGTTAAAAAAACAAAAAAAAAAGAGAAACAGAAAGGTCTGAAGTGACTTGTGAAAATGCACTACTCTAGTCACTTTTGTTGTTGAAATGTTACGTACTGTATGCTTTTTATATTTTTACTAGTGTGTCACACAAACAGCAATGTTGTCAAAAAAAGTAAGAAATCTTTGGGGGTGCTTTGATTCATTTTTAGGGGGGCTTCAGCACCCCCAGAAATGAGCTAAACCCCCCACCTAGATTAAATAAAGTTGAGACCCTAGCTAAACCAAATTTATCTCATAAATACGCTATCTGTTCATCAAAGTTGTCTTGTTGTTTCCAAGTGTTCCACTGTGTAGGTCAGTACATATTAGCCAGCCAGTAGGTCAGAGGTGAATCATCTCCGCTGACTCCAATAAACAGCAATGGGGAGTCACAGAGGCTTGTAATAGTTACTGGAAGTTAACAGCATACACAATCTGTGCCAAGACATATAGCAGCACAGATGTTTGAGATGCATTTTTTAATTGTAAGAAGTTAAACAAGACTCTGTCATCGGCACGCATCAATCAAATGAATTTGTTCCTGATGACCAGGCTTGGGCTATCCTGTTAGCAAACACGTAATACTACTGAGTACCACCAAACTAATTACAAATTCTGTTCTCTTAATGTTATTTTATCAAACATATTTAGTCTTCATCTTGTTCATGGGGGTTGTTAGCCTGTGTTCGGTTCATTCTTGGCTGATAGTAAAAGCAGAGTGAACACAGAGGACCAAATTGACTAAAGTCGCGCAGTCTAATTTCCTCATATGTCAATTAACATTTCTCAGTAGATTTCAAGAACCTCAAAGTATTCTGTCCATCTTTGGAAGAAGCAACTTCTTCAATGATATGTTTGTTTTTGCCTGAAGATATTAGAGGATATCTTGATGCATGCTCATCCAGGTAAGTAAATCTCCAAAAGTTGATTCTGTTCATCTGGACGTTTTCAGTGGGAGAAACATTTCGTCACTCATCCAGGTGACTTCTTCAGTCTCAGCTGACTGCAGGTTTCCAATCTTATAAACAGGACATTTGCATAACGACTGAAACCAGCCCACTGAAGGAACAACGGGCTGGGAGGTCATGACCATTAATCAGCAACCACTGATCAATGGTCATGAGTCCCATTCACAGAGAGTTGGGGAATGGCTGCAATCACAGCATGTAAGATGGTGACAGATGTACCCTTAGGCCCCCTCCTCGATTCAGAGATGGTCTTTCCCTTTTCACGTAAATGGCCTCCTTGACTCCGCCCTCAAACCAGCGTTCCTCCCTGTCCAGGATGTTACATCCTCATCATTGAAAGAGTGTCCACTGGCCTGTAGGTGTAAACAGACTGCAGAGTCCTGGCCTGACGAGGTGGCTCTTCTGTGTTGTAGCCAGAGGTTGTTTGGTTTCCCCGATGTATAAATCCTGGCAATCCTCCTGCACTTAACAGCGTACACTATGTTACTCTGTTTGTGTCGGGGACCCGATCCTTGGGGGACCCAGTTTTTGGCGCAGCGTGTTTTGGGGTTTTAATGCAGAGAACCTGGATGAGTGACGAAACGTTTGTCCCACTGAAAACGTCCAGATGAACAGAATCAACTTCTGGAGATATTAGAGGATGGTGATCATTTATATCATCTGGCTCAAGTATTTCAATGTCACATTGTTTCAGACACCTCTGGTTTCTGAAATGTTGACTACATTGCCAACAAAGCTTTCTGCGAGCAAAGAGACATTCTTAATGGTAGAATTTATACAAACAGTAACCAGTTCAGAGTGCACTGACCTGCAGATAACATCAAGTCTTCATGGAAGAGGACTCCATGCAAAAGCAAGTGATAACATTTCCAGATGTGGAGATTTTTCCCACTATATTTCTTTCTTTCCGAGCTACATGTGCTGACTGTTTTGATGTTTCGCACTAACAAGGAATGGG
>NW_024582899.1:316874-318382 GCF_018398535.1 Haplochromis burtoni | reverse complement strand
AAGAGACTGTCACGTAGTAAAGTGCACTGTATGAGTTAATTCTTTAAAACAAAGTGTTATTAGAGGGGTTTTTCAGGTCTTCTATTAAAATTGATATATATCAGCACTACTTGGTCTGAGTCATACTGCTACATGGTTTGTGTCACAGTCTTATAATACACTTAAAACTTTGACAGACTCGGATTTTGTGGTAGAAACAATGAGCATTGCTAATTAAGTAAACACTACAGGGACTAATAAGAGTTCACATGCCTGACGTGTCCTGATAAAACCGACTGTAATCTAATTTGTAGAAACAACACCAACTTACAAAAGAAAGAAAAAACATTCTCCTGTGCAGTTAGTGAATAGCCTGGGTGTGTGTGCAGATGTCTGGGTGTGTGCGTGGCTGGGCCTGGGTCTGGCTGAACCGTGGCTCCTTTGGAACATGGTTATGGAGGGTGGGGGTTGCCCCTCTGGGCACTGGCCAGTATCCACACCCTACTTAGTGCCCTGTGGACCTGTTCTCGGCCCCTGGCTCTGACTGGGTCGGCTACGCGTTCTGGTTCTCTGAGACTCTGGCCCCAGTTGTCATTAAGGCGTCGGGCTTCAGGTCTTTTGGGGTCTGTGGATGGGCCATCCTACCCCCAGCATGGCTCTAACGTCTTAGTTCAAGAAAGAAAGCAGTTGGAGTCATAGGACAGCTCAACTTAAATATACTGAAGTTTCTTCATTAAAAAAAATATAAATAAGATAATCACAAAACATTAGTGAACACTTCACTGGGTTTTTAACAACAACAACATAGAAACACAACTGATAATGCAGGAAAACGTCTATGGGATGTTTGAAATTTCTTTACTTCATCCACTGTTTCGTAGCCTGTTAGCTCGCTTTGGTCACATAAGTTAGTATCCAGTCAGGTTCAGCTCCAAAGTGCTCCTGAATTCGAAGCAGTTGTCCAGGTGTTGGGTCACATGCCTCCACACAAGTGTACTCGGCTGCAATGAAAGAAGCAGTGGACGGTGTACACCACAGTGAAACTCAGAGCTGCTCCTTTGTGTCAGGAGGTGATCCGGTGGCTCTCCGTCATCAAGGAGAAAACCGAATCAATCAGCAGGAATCTTTAACTCCCCTGCCTGTAAAACAGGGATGTTACTGCATTACATCAATAAATACTAATATTTCATTATCATCATGAAAATCAAACCAGGCCTCTCAAAATATGCCAATGCTTGTATATGTGTCACACAGTGGAAATTTGTATTTATCTTGTATATTGTTTTTATTCTGATTTTTAGTGTTTATTTATGAGTGTCGTTTTATTTGAATGGTTTTATTCTGTTTCTATTGCATGGTTTTTAGTGTTTTATGTGACATAGTTTTTAATCCACTGAGGACTGGCTGCACATGGGACAAACTAGCTGATAGGGACCACCTGCTGAGGCAGGGGTGTGTCCAGAGGTGGCCTATCAGCTGTGTAAAGACCTTTTAAAAGCAGGCAAGCTGAGCCCTGAAGAAAACAAAAA
>NW_024582899.1:314326-315999 GCF_018398535.1 Haplochromis burtoni | reverse complement strand
CAGCTTTGTGTTTACAGAAGGGAAGGATCTAACCTGAGGGTTGCATAGCTCTCCGATTGTCTCTCTGCGTCTTTGTAGAGACAGCAACATGTTCCCAGATCCTTGCAGCAAATGTGTACACCGAGTTATATTCATGCTAAATAATGGACAAACTATGACTGCTTTTATTTATCATATACATCAGAGTTGTAAGAAGTGAGTAGATTGTGTCTGTATACTGAGACCTGCAGAAAAGACGGTGATTTTGATAATTGGACAGACAGTGAGAGAAGAGACCCCCTCTGAGAGCCAAGCAAATACATCAGCTGGTTCTAATCAGTAGACTCTATTAGTCAGTACAGGCACAATGTGAGGTCCTGAATCATCCTGTTGTATTTCCTGTAAAAACACATTCTAAGGAAGGACTCTGCCGATAATTTTTCCAATCACAGCATCCTTTTTCCCCTTTTCTGAGCTAATGACAGCGAATACTTCTAGGATTTTGAATACAGTAGTAAATGACAAGAATATCACAGCAATGACTAAAATAAATGGAAACCCTTGCTGCATATTTAATCTGCTCAGCAGCTTTGAGTGTTCAAATGCATTTAACAGATGCCACTTCCTGTCTCAGGTGACGTGATTGCCACTGCTCAAAGAAAGCTCTCCTCTAACTGAACTGTTATTTCCAATAAACTTTCAAACTCAACACTTTAACTTACAAATTCTTAACACAACCTGTTCTCCTCCCTTCTGGTACAGAGCACTGTACACCAACATAAGCAGACATCTACAGTTTCTCTCCACCGGCTGTCACGCTGATGAACACTGTATTTAAACACACCACACCTGCTGCTGTATCACACTGTACATATTATTTTTATTCTGTTGTACATCTTTCTCTCACGTATATGCATTCATAGTTAATCCTCCTGTATATAGTAGGTAAGAGCCCAATTCCTTGTATGTGTACACGTACTTTCTCTGAGTGAACATCAGATAATGTCGAGGTGACTGTTGTTGTGATTTAGCACTGTTTATAAATAAAAACGAATGAATGAACAGATTTAGCTATAAAATCATACCACATTTCATTGGTTTGAGTCGATTACTATTATTATCTTTATTAGTATTTTTAGTACTCTATACAATCTTCTTTCCTCCCGTGTTAGTCAGTTTTGAACGCAGGATACAAATCCCTTGAAATCTCAATGTCATTTGGGAATTTAAAAATCGAAGCTCCATCGGCAGCTGCACTGAAAGCAGTCTGTACACAGCTGGATTTCATCCAAGGTGGCCAGAAATGATTTCTTTAGTGCATTCAGGAATTAGCAGTACAAAGGGTGACTGATGGCCATTCCACAAACAAGGCCAGTGTCACAAAACAGCTGCTACAGCCACTCTCTGTGTAACAGTCACAGGGTTTATGGAGTGTGACATTATTTCAATGAACTATTACAAGCATTATATTTTTAAAATGGTAACAAGAAACAAGCATGAAAGAGGGTTTTGTTCAATCGCAGCTCCACAATTCTGCTCCAACACAGCGAACTTATGTTCAGCATTTTTCTGTAAATTGTGTCTCCTTCTGGACATTTATGTAGTTTCCCTTCATTCATTGCTGACTGAGGCAACCACACTTATAAAACACAGGTAACAGTTATGAGCAGAGATGTGAAACTGAGTCAAATTCC
>NW_024582899.1:311323-313359 GCF_018398535.1 Haplochromis burtoni | reverse complement strand
GCAGTTGCTGACAAAACCTTCAGCTCAGTCTGAAATCTCTGATCACCGTTTGACCAGTCAGCTCTGTCTACAGCTTCTTCTTCATCTTTATCAGTTCCCTGTGTCAGGGGGTCCAGCACCAGTGGGGGACTGGTGGCCCAAATTACATCAGAATTCAAAACTCTGGTGGACTCTGTCAGCCAGTCCAGAGACTCCTCCTCCTGTGTAGGCCAGTCAGTGTGGCGCTGCTCTGGGTTCCAGCCATAGTCCCACAGAGGTCCAGCCTGGCCTGTGACCCAAAGAGAAGGAGGAGTGACAGCATATTGGTCGTCTGCTTCCTCTCTCTTCTCACATGAATAGTTATCAGACATGAGTTCAAAGCCTTCACTGCAATAGCACTCAAAACCGCCTTCATAATTCACACACATCTGCTCGCATGTTCCAGGAATCTCGCACTCATTGATATCCTGGCATTGCCTGGGATGCTCAGGCACTAAGGAATAGCCCAGATGGCAGTGGCAGATATGAGAGCCTGGGGTGTTCTCACAAGCATGTTCACATGGGTCATTTATACACTCGTCAATATCCTCACACTCACCCCCATCGTTTATATCATAGCCCTCGTGACACTGACATTCAAATGTCCCCACGGTGTTCACACAGATCTGCTCGCAAGGACCTCCGAGGCACTCGTCTACATCGAGGCAAGTGCGTTCATCTGGTGCAAGCGTGTATCCATCAGCACAGTCACAGTAGACATCAGCACCAGCTGCCATGCAGAAATGCTCACATCCACCATTATCCTGGTCACATAGGTCGTGTGATATAGAGGAATGAGAACAAAGAGGAGTTTCTTTGGTCCATCCCACTGAGCCATCTTCCCTCGTCATACATGAAACCTCTTCTTTGGCGCCTGAAGGACAGCGTACGGTAGCAACAGATCCAACGGGTACATGAGTCAGCAGTGCGCTCAGAAGGTTAAACGGTGTGGTGTAGGTAACATTGCCTTCTCCCTCACTCCACAGGGGAGGGCACATGCCTGCGTAGGCATAATGGCACAGATACCCATCTGCAGAGACTGCACAAGCACTGTCTATCCATTTAAAATTATGATCCTGGTCTTCAGTGCTGTAGCCCATAAACACACAGCGAGGCACTGAACACGAGTCAGCGGAGTCCGGGTTCTGCCAGTCGGTGTACTCTGTGTCCTGGTCACCAATAGTCCAAGAGAAACCTCGCAGCGGGCGCGTGGCATTGCACTGGCGAGGCTGGCGCTGAAGGCCAATCCATACTTGGACAGTAGTGCGTGAGTGGCGCAGATCCACAGTGGAAAAGAGAATGGCAATAGCGGCTGCGTCCACCTTCCGCTTGATGGTGGCCAGGTCGCCACCTTTTTCTTTGCAGGCCCTCCATGACTCCAAAAAGGTTTTGGGTTGAAAATAGACAACAAAGCAGCCATCTGTGTTACAGAGTGCATCTCTTTGTCTCAGGGTCTGGGCCAAGACTGAAGAACATCCAAAAAGCAAAGCCAGCAGGGAGGTTAAGAGGAAAGCACTGCTCACCCGGGAGCCCATTCTTTATTTTAAACCGGCTTTATAGATCCTCTCTGATCCTGATTTTCTTTACACTTTTATCATCTGCCTTTAAAAGATTTTTCTTAATGTGATGTTTTAGTCTTGGTCTGAAATTTCCTCCCTGAATTTTAACTTCTTTTCCTCTGTGGTCTTCACTCTATACTGCTGAAACAGATCAGCACTGGAGTGTTTGCAGGCTCAAGACTTCAGGAAGCAGAGAGGGAGGAGAGAAGAGGAAATAGGAGTAAGAAGGAGGGAGTTATAGCAACAAGCAGGACGAGGAGAAGGGCAAAGAGGGAGGGAGTTAAAGGGAGATTAATATGTTATTGAAAGGGGAGGGGTGAGAGGGAACCCTGTGAATGTGTATGTCAGAGTTGGGGGAGGAATAGCAAACTGATTTCTTTTTCAGAGTATGTCATATGGTTTTCATAAGTTCCATCTGTGGACATAGTTGGTACTCTGCCATTTGGACAAGCAGACAGA
>NW_024582899.1:309043-309887 GCF_018398535.1 Haplochromis burtoni | reverse complement strand
TCTAAAGATATTTGGCATAAATACTCCAGTGCTACTGCGGGACAAGAATGGAAAAAATATAATAAAAATAAATAAATAAAACCAAAACATAAAGAGTAGTCTGCAAAGACGAAGGAACTGTAGACAGAACAAGCTGGTTGACCGGTATCCTGCATCAGAGCTTGCTTCCTTTCTGCACTCATCCTGCTGCATTAACTAGTTACCTACATGAAGACTGCCATAAGTTTGACTTATCCGATTGCTTTGTTTCACTTAATGCGCCTTATAATCCGGAAAATATGGTAAATCTACCATCCTTTAGCATGTCCAGAAGTCCAACTTTTTGTGCGATGGTTGGCATCTTCCTCTGCCTCCTGGATGCTACCGCAGGTGCCTTTGTGGTGCAAAACATTTCGTTGTGTTAGTTGGGGAGAAAACGTACAAACATACAGTACCACACTTCAGAGTCACACTGCTAGGATAGAAGATTTATGTAAATGTCTGTACTGTACAGGAGACACGGCACAAGGTTGATTGACAGCGGTCTGGACGCAGAACACAATGTGCTGTTCAAAAAAAGAAAAAACAGGCAAAATTACACAAAAACATTCGCGAAACAGCAAAACCGTAAAAGGTGAACCGTGTTATAGCGAGGGACCACTGCATTCTTAGAGTCCAGTGCTCTCAGTGTATCAAAATGTGTTCAAGTAAGACAACAGAGATGTGGACTAACAGGACTGTTTGTAGCTGTGCACTTTAGTCTAAACACACTAGGAAACTTTCTCTGATGGTGCTTCTTCACTCTGCAGGATCTTTCCTTCCTGCTTCAACACAAGATTTTCAGGGTTGACTTGTCAGTTGGAGT
>NW_024582899.1:288680-309018 GCF_018398535.1 Haplochromis burtoni | reverse complement strand
TCTATTTTTGCTTAAACAGCTTATTTTCATACAGAAATGCAAAGGAAGATTGTTTCACACGTGCATATGTGAAATCTGAGACATCTGCTGAATCCAAACTCCAGATATTTGTATCGAGCACTATATTTTGTAATCAGATGTATTTTGGTGACAGTGTACAGATATGTGCATGTATTTTATGCTCACTGTGTCCCACTTGTTTTACAGTTAGAGGCTACAGAACCATGTTTTAGTACAACAGTCTTTTACAGGAAATTTGCATTTACTGCAAAATATAAATTTGTAAATAAAGAATGTCGTTTTATAAAACTGCCAGCGTCTGTGCTTTTGTCTCTTAAACATTGACTGTTAAGTAATCTTGTCCTTTGTCTTTTTTTTAAAGCAAGACAGTCCCTTTGATCCAACGACAAAGTACCGTATCCTACACAGCGGTCCCTCGCTTATCGCGGGATTTCGTTCTAAAAATAACATCCGATGGGTGAAATCCACGAAGTAGCCAACTTAATTCTTTACAATTATTATAGATGTTTTAAGGCTGTAAAACTTCTCACACTTTTCTCAGACAGGCACGAACATTTTCACACTTTTCTCTCTTGTTTAAACTCTCAAAGTTCAAACCTTCGTAGAACATAAGTCCAGTATTATAGAATGAAACCAAAGATCAAACCCTGTTTTCAGGTCCAGAAAATGGGAATAGAGAACTCAGCATTAATGAATCAATGGTACGGAAGTAGAGGAAGTAAGAAGAATGAGTTTGGTTTCACTTAATGCGCCTTATAATCTGGAAAATACGGTAATTCTACCTTCCTTTAGCATGTCTAGACATCCAACGATCAGTAGATGACCTGCTCTACCTCCTGAGCTACTACAGCCACCCCGTCAAGGCAAAATCCGTTTCCTTGACAGGATATATTGAGATGTAGTGACAGCAGCAGCTGCTTCTATCCATGGTTTCATTTTTCCTGGTAGTACCCAAAACCTCATGATGAAGCTCAGGTAAGAAGATGGGTGCACAGTTGTGTCAGTGTCCAAATATATATATGGACCTGACTTTTGTTTTTTTACTTGTTTACTGAGTCACATTCCAAGTAGAGTTATTTAATGGACATGGACATAGTGTCGAGCACAGATGCTTTAATTTGAGGGTATCCACATTCAAAGTGGATGAAGAGTTTAGGAGTTTCATCAATCTGTAGAACAGAATCAGTCTGGTCCTTTGAATATGTGTATTTAATTTCTTTAAACTCCAATCTGTGAAATGAGTCGTGTTATTGTTCTGTAGTATGTCAGGTTGTTCTGCAAAGTGTACGTTTGCATGGGATTAATGAAACTGTCATTTTTAGAAACTTCCACAGAAAAAAATGTTATTTTTTGGCTTTTTCGTGTTTTATTTGTTCCTGAGTAAATCGGTTTGGCTGAGATTAAAGTTCTAGTTTTCACACAGCTGAATAAACGTCACACAGAAAACTGATTATCAGAAGTGTGAGACGGTCGAGAGTTTACTCCAGTGTCCTGTTATATTTTAGATAGCAAGGAGCAGACGGCCGAGTTTATTAAACTCCACCGAGACAGCGGCGACGCTAATCAGAAGGCTAGACCGTCCCATTTCACAGCCTCGCAGCCTTATCGGTCTTCGAAGGACCCGGCCCACGTAGACCGCGAAGACCGGGTCCTCTGAAGGATTGGGCCTAGGAATTGGGACACAGCACTAGTCCTCCTTTATCCTTGGTTCTTTACTGGTTCTTTGTTTACTGTGCTTCACACAGCCTGATGAGGAGAAGTGGTGCAGAGTGAAAATGATGAACTAACGGTTAAGTTTTATTTCGGAGCTCCGCGTTTTCTGTGATTGAGAGTTAATTGAAGGAGAAACAAAAGGTGCTGATAGGCATCTGATAGTGTGGCGCTGCATATTCTTTCCTTTAATGTCACTATTTTCAATCTGTTAATTAAAGTGCCTTAAACATGAAGTAGACTGCATCTACAACAAGTCAATACAGCTGTAAATGTGGCTAATTATCAATCTATTACCAATCAATAAAAATAGCTTTTATTTTATGCATGCTTTAGTCAACCACTTACCCAGAGCACCTTCAATCCCAGAAAATTCCTTCTTCTCATTTAATAAAGTCTGTCATCCTTCCATGCCCTGGTAACTGGGCCATCCAGAGCCTTATCATTTTGATCATATTTGGACCGGTCCTCTGCTCGCCTCGCCTCACGATCTCGCCACAGGCCAAATCGATCTTCCTCAGCACACCAAAGATTCGGGTCACACAGCACCAAATTTCTGTCCCACCTTGGGCGCTATGGTCAGTCTTTCCTCGAGTTTTCAACTACAAACAAATTGTCAGACAGAGCGGGCTCATCAGGAGCTGGAGGCTGCTCTCCGTTGTGCTGCATCCACCAACTCAGACCATCTGGAGTGAGCAGCTCCGCTGGATAGAGTATACCCGCAACAGCCTCACCTCTTCAGCAACAGATCATCTCCCTTCGAGGCCTCCCTTGGTTTCCAACCACTTCTGTTCCCTGCCAAAGAAGGTGAGCACATTGTACCATCTGTCCAGCACCATACAGATGGTGATGCTGTTTCCCAGGGACAGCTCAGGGAGACCACAGCTTATCATTGAACAGAATCGATGGTGGTACCCTCTTCAAACCCAGCTTACAGGATCTGGTGTCTGCAGCTGATATAAGGCAAGGCAAGTTATTTGTATAGCACAATTCAACAACAAGGTGATTCAAAGTTCTCTCTCGTTATCTCCGAAGATTACCAAACTAAAATATCACAAAGAAAGAACAATCCAGTATCCACATCTGCGCCAAAGAGTCCTCTCAGGATGAGGTCCAAAGTCCTGATGGTTAGTCAGGACAAAATGTCCTGAAGCTGGCCCAGGCCCTGGTGGAAGTCAGGAGGCTTCAGGGGTTTGCTGATAAGAGGGTAAACAGACTCTTCACTCTCTGGCAACGGCGGCCAGAGAAAGACAAGCTGTGAGTGGTCTACCCTCCCAAACACTGGGAGAGGCAGGGTGGTTCATGCAGCGAAGGGAAAAAATGCCCTTTCTTTTTTCAGTAGGTATCAGCTGAGTATTACAAACCCTCTTCTGTCTTCCAGCTTGGACTGAGGCGAGCTGAACCAGATGACTTTGTTCAGTTGTCAGACCTGACGTGAAGCTATTTTACTGGTTCGTGAGAATCTGAAGGATGTTGTTTTATCCTTGATATTAGCCTAGTCCAGTTCCTCAAAACAGATTGATTTTTCAAGGATTTGAGATAGGTTTTCCTGATAGACGATAAAGCAGATGTGATAATAAACATACGTGATAGCACGAGAGTGAGCTGGAGAGATAGGCCGAGGACCACAATGGAAGTGTCGGCCTTACCAGTAGAGCTGCTCTGGGAAGAGCCACTGCCCTGTTCAGAGTAGGCGGACAAAAACACAGGGGAGTTGTCACCCATCTATTTTCAATGTGAATGCTATGGAGGAAAAATGTTATCTTACTGGTCTTAACATGAAGTGATTATTGTAAAATAAATGGCACAGTGTGAGTGGCGTCAACGTCAATGGTTAAAGCAAAGTATTTAATATCTTTCCAAATTGCATAGGAAACAAAAGTCCACGATGGTGTCGAAAAAAGACATGTATCAGAACTCCCTTTAATTTATATACCATGGCTCAGGTGAGTTTCACATTAGAAGCTATTTGTCGGATAATGTTTGAGCCCTCGAAAACAGTCTATTTTACAGGTATGATAAGTGCATCTTAAATAGGGATCGCGGAAAGGAACTCCTTTTTACAATCTGTGGACAGCCAAGCAGATCTCTCTAATTCAACTAATTCATCATCTGACAATTGGGTATGGGGAGGATGGATGTTAGATAGCGTGCAGCGAGCACAGCGATGAGATTTGTCTGATTGAGTTCAGTTCCAGATCAAAAGGTCGTTGGTTTCGAGTCACATAGGTCTGCTGGATGCTCTGGTCATTAGCTAATCCCAATAATCTCTTGGTGCAAGATATACAACAATGTTTGCTACTGTTGGTAGGTCAGACAAAGGGGCCCCGGTGGGCTGTGTCCGGCATGCCGCTGGTCAGTGGGCCCAAAGCTGTGGCTACAATGTAGTTGCACTAAAGCAAATAATGTGGGGGCTCCGGCTGTGTAATGGTGAAATTAGTATTGTATGTATTCGTGAATGCGGTTTTGGGAAGCGTTATCATTTGGGACGAGAATATAAGCGCTATTAGATCAAAGTAGGCACATCTCTGATATATAGCGCATGTCAAGAGGCACGAACTAGGTACGAATAACTCCATAATTACGGGGGTGATTGCAGCAGGAAGGGGAACGGATCCTGGCATGAGTGAAGAAGCCCAAGTTCAGTGAATTGTGTCTAACACTAGAGATTTTAGACTAAAGTGCAATGAAAGCTACAGCCAATAGTACACACTTGTCACATTGCTAACATTTCAAATTGGTACCTTACTCATTGAACAGCATTTTGATCACATCTGAGGCAGAGTGGCGTAACGTGGGCAGTTCAACTTGTAGAGCTGTGGCCGTCTTCCGCCAGATTTGATCAGCATAAGGTTAATTTGATTACGTATTTTTCTCCTAATGGTAACCTGTCGGTTGGATAAGGGGTATTAAGGGTATTCTGATTGTATTATGGAGGACAGAAATGATGGAATACTTAGATTATACATATATTACTAATTTTGCTACCCTGGTAAGAGAAGCATGGTGCAGAAGGGAGGGCCTTATGAACTGAATCCACTTATGGGAGGGGGCGTTCACTGACATAGAAATCGATTATATGTCTGTGGAAATTATAGACTTTATCTTATTTTATGCCAAGAACTCGTGCTAATGACAGTTGCCTATCGTTCTAATTGCGACTTGATAAGCCCGTCTAGGTTTGGACTACAAGTCTGGTGCAAGGTCAACTGCCTAGGTGCGATAATCAGTGGATCCGCGTTGTTTGGAGACGAGTAAAGGAGCGTTGCGAGATGACGTTCTGAAAATGAGGGACGTATCTGTATGAACCGGGTTAAATGCTAAAGGTGAATCTTAGATTTGTCCACATAAAAGTGGCTAAATACCTTATGTGCTATCACGAGATGGCGTTAGACAATGGGATTTTTATCATCTTCTTCTTTTAAAAGTTCTGGAGGGCTAAATATATAATCTACTAAAAATGTCACTATACTAGCACCTGAGCTAAGGGAAATTACGCGTAAATGAGAGAAAACTCTTCATACGGGAGTACATTGAACACATCGCGAGAAGGCTGTTATGAATTCTTCACTGGAACAACCATGGTCCCTTTTATATGTAGGCCACACTTATAGCTGCAAACAGGAGACTAACACACCCTCGGCAGGACACAGGAACTTAGCCAATCTGTGTGGGTGAGTATCATGTTTCATAATAGGCATAGTGCTGTCTGCACAGGAGCGTTGTGGTCTTTAGATACAAGATTTGGGCTTATATATAATAGATCATTTATCTGCTGAGTACTAGGCATTATCTATTTTGAAAAGAGTGTAGTGGTAAACACATAAAATAACATATTTATTTTAGCTTGCTTGGACATTTGCTGTGTACAAGAAATATAAGTCACATGTTGTTTAACAATTATAACTATTTATTCATATAGAAGTCGCGAATAGAAATGTGCCTCATAATTTAAATTTTGTTATCGTCTTGTTATTCATTTTAGATTTATAATAGCAAATTAATAATCATAAATAAATAACAAAAAAGCTAAAAGGACCCACCTTCTTCTGCATCTTAGGAATTTACATGTTTTGTTATTGAAATGGGAGAGAGATCTAAAAAGGTAGAATGGGAGCTGAAAAGATCTTATCGCTGTATCACGCATGTGAATTTTTCAAGTCTTAAACAAAATAACTGAGGTATTTATATAAAAGTACCGTAAGTTAACTTAAGAATGAATCTACATCTACTTATAGAAACTCAAAGTTAATAATACAAGGTATTTAAAGTACTGACGACTTTTTTGAGCGCATTTCAACTGAGTAGGAGGAGGGGACGTATTATCTCGCGTGAAATAGTAGATCAGCAGAAATTACTACTTTATTATCTAAGATAACGTGAGACCAATAAAACTTTACGGCTAGACGAATCTTCGGCCAGGACTGTCATATAATAGAAAGAGTTCAGTTAGGAGTCCTGTCGCGAAACTAAGTTAAATCACGACTAGTCCCGTTTACTGCGTTTTCTATTTACTGCCCGGCAGGTATCGGAGGTGACAATTGATGAGTAGAAACAGTCACAATTTTGTTGCTTGCGCGGTCCGAGACCGCAAGAGGTGCACAAGCTAGCTGGCCATGCCTTGTTTCCGGCTGTCCTGTGTTAAGCGGTATCACCAGACACTTTTTTAACATAGTGAAGTTTTTATTAACTAATCCTAAAGAGGGATGCGTAACTGTTCGACTCTAGGAAATGTGGCTGATTGACACTCATCGCTGTGTCTGGTAAATCTTTTTCTCCCCCACACAAACAGCTTAACTTTAATGATTTTGCAACTCTAAGACACTGGGCCTTCGTCCGTGTCGATTGGCCAAAGTCTAGGAGGATGCAGGTCATCGGTTTATGTATTGTCCTAAGGGCACAGTCCGTCATCACTAAAAATTGGGACTTTGACATATTTGGTGTTATAATGAAAGAGTAAGATTTAAAATAATATTTTTACTCGTGTCTTAATTAGAAGGATGTGCGACACATGTCTCAGATTTCTGAGTGAATTACTTACTGCACAAGCAGGACTCTGCACATAAGACTTGCAATACTTTTGAGCAGTGTTTCACATTGGGTATGTGTAATTGAGGCTAGTTTATATTTGGCACGCTATTTGCAATAGAGGTGAGAAAGGAAGTATTGGACGGAGTCGTTCTAGGTCAATCCTATCCGTCTTTTGGTTTCTGTTTAAGTATTCTTTTCCCTCGGCTTGTTAGCTATAGGTAACTTAGCATTTTATGAATAATAGTTTGGTTAATGTGTCAAGGATTTTTATCTATTTTTTAAATGCTTTGTGAATATATTGCTTAGAATATATTAGGGGATTTAATTCTTTACTGCACTGCATTGCATGTGTCATTAAATCTTTTTATGTGATATGTGTGTTTTCTTGCCGGAAAAATAAAGCGCGTCGTACACAGACAGACCTGCCAGGGGAAATGGATGTCACAATTTCTACGTCAGGGAAATTAAAGATGAAATGAATCCCATTATGGTGCACAAGCTTCCATACTATATTGCTCCGCTGACCTATCAGTGCATCTATAAAGTCATACTCAGATCTCTACAGCACCATAATATAGCAAAGCCTGAATAGGGGTGGAAAACATGCTGTTTGTATTTCATTAACATTAGCTTCTCGCGTTTCACTAAAAATCATGTAAAACAATCAGAACAGTTCCTTTGGTGCTGCAGAGAACACTGAAAAACCACTTTAACACTGCCACATTAATCAGCTGCAATTCTAAGCTGCAAAGCCAGAAAGCAAGAAACAGAAAACACACATTTCAAACCCTCGATATCAGCACCAGACGCTCGATATGCTGGGAGAAGAGACAGAGAGACAGCACAACACCTTTAGTTAAATTCTCCACAGGTAAAAATGTTCATTTAGCTATTGGTGAACACCTGAGCACTGCAGTCTTAATATGCTCTATGCGCTCCAAACATTAATCCTGATCTTTCTCTGGGAAAGGAACTGTGCATGGTTTCAAAATAATATAACATCCATCTAATACATCTGTTTGCAGTACTGCAGTAAAAGTGGTATCAAGATTAGAGATGCAATGAGCTAATACTATATGTTCTGGCCAAAATTATATATACTTTATAACTTATATAGATATAATTATATAAATTAACCAAAATTAGTGGATTACATTTTGGGAAAAACAAGTGTAATATAGTCTAAGCTAATGCATAGGAGAGGTGAGTCATTGAAGCTGACGCATCAACACCATCATACGAATTGTATCCTTAAAATTAACGAACTGGAGTCTCCACTTACACTCATGTGCATCCTTTTCCTTTAGTAAGGCGCTGAGTTGCCCACATAGTCCGCTCCTTAAATCAATGCCAGTATCTTAAGGCCCTTTTGTGTTTCGTCCACTGTTACAGCCAACGGAAATAGTTTCGGCCATTTACCTTACTTTACATCATATAAATTTTGTTATGTCTTAGGAGCCTCCAGCCCATCATTAACAGACCAAAACAGGATATGGCACCCACCCCTCTCAGCTATGATAATTGTTCCTCCTTCCTACCTAGTGCAGCGAATTCGGGAACTCGGGTGTTAAAGCTTTGCCCTGATGGCCCTTCCTGTTTCGCAAATACCAGCCTTCTGCCCTCGCCTTAGGTACTCCTCGTCCCACCTAGCTGGTGCTAGCGGGTTTTTCCCTACATTATCTCCCGTGTGAGGTTCTTGTACACTCCTCTGACTACCATATTTTGCTTCCCTTTTATACTTTGAGCACTTCTTTGTAATTAAATTAGAGTTCTCGATACGAAATCCAAGGTGAATGCCGTTTCGGTTGGTACAGCTCTTTTATTTGTGTCACTTTGGTAGCCCACTTTTCCCCCCAGTTTATTGCTTTGTGTGCATGGCCGACCTTCTTCCTCTGGAATCTATCTTTCACACCTTCTCCTCCAATGTTTTCCTCGGTTCCCTCATCTCTCTCCCACTCCACCGCTGGCCCGGCTCTCGAGACACATGACTTGTTGGGTGGGTCTGTTCACTTCTCTATTGTACATGGCAAACACGCGGACTGGGATTTATACTGCCTCCTCACTAGGGGTGCGGCCCAAAAGTAAAGGCGTTGTACTCATATTATGATAAGCGTGTGCCATTTGGGTGGTGAATTAATGCTGCTAGCGCCGTGGTGGGTATCTGTAGATGGTCTTCTTGCACTATTGTAAATAATATGCTGTCGGAAATGGTAGACCTGATTATTCGACCTGATATACCGCCACATTGGCGGACGTGGATAGGTTTCACTTCTCACACACAGGCAAATATTGATTAACGAGTAGAGATCGCTAGTGGCACCATCACATCCTAACTAACTGCTTAATTTCTTCCGCAACCTGATGTTATTTTATGCTCACCCAGCACGCCACCTCGCTCTCCACATTTTCACCTACTACGATGGCATCTATAGGACAAAGCGAGGGCCGGTGGGTAGGGCAGGAAGGCACACTATTATTATCCACTTTCCTCATTCATTTTTGAAGCTGTGTACTCGCACTCGAGGTGTGTATAGCCTCCATTTCCAGCATGCCGTACATGCCATTCACACGACACAAACCACACCGGGCCTACTTCCCACTCTTCATTCTCTTATTCCAGGTGAGCCTGTCCTTCCTGGCTTTCTCTAAAGACACACACAAAAAATAGAGGAGACATGATTAATTAACCTTGCCACATTCGCTGGCAAGCAACGTCGGTTAATGGACTTAGTCGGTTTAAAAAGCCTGCTTCCGTCCCTGAATATCCAGCACTCCGTAAGAGGTGATCTAATGGTCAACTATTTTTTATCAGATGTAACCTTTAAAAACATGAATCCACACTTGATGACCATCTTCATGTTATACTCGCCACTGCAGATAAAGCTATCTGGTAATCTTGCTTCTATGGCCTATTTAGAACGCACACAGGAGACTACAACATCCATGTGAATGTGTAGGTCATCATCCATCGGATTTATACTTTTGATTGTCACAAGGAGAAAATTACAATCTTTAAGTGTTCATATGGTGAGTGTGGGAACTTGTTAAGCTCGAAGGAGACAGAGGACTGACTCGTTAAAACTGTGGTCTTCATTTACTGAACGACATCGTCAATGCAAATTATCTACACTTATACTTCAATAACCATATTTCAGGACATACTTTATTGGGGCACATTACGTACCTGTTCCAATGAATCGATTTTGTTCTGTCTTCACTTCTCATACTGATGGTTGCACACACTCATTGGCCTTTGAGAGCACCACAGACGCGAAAAAGCTCTCCCTATCTAGCCCGACGAGACACCTACCGTTCTTCTTCCTCTCCCTTCATTAGGCGCGTCCGGACCGGCACCTTGCATATCGAGGGTTCTGTCCCTGGGCACTCTTGCTCGTTACATTTGACACAGCGCGTGAGTGTATCTAGCCGCATCTTCCTTGTATTGGCAGGCGGTCAGCATTTACCTGGGATATGCCTTCAGATCACTGCACAAACCCCGACACAGGTGTGTGAGGGAAAACCAACCACAATCCCATACCTATATCTACATTTTCCATAATTCACCCCGACATCCCTTCCCCGTCTCATCTGCACGCTGGGAGCTGTCAGCTTGGCACTTCCCGTTGAAGCCCGATCGTATCTGCCGAAGCTGTCGAAAGTTGAGGCAGAACCTCTGCTGGAACGTTGATATACTACAATTGCCTTGCGCTCTTTCACACACACCGGTGTCCTTTCCACAAGCAACATTTCCTACTAGCCCTTGTGTGTCGGAGGCGGTTGAAATATCCTTCGTTCTTCATGCACGGAACATGTGCTGCTCGTGCCTGGCACCTCCTCGCGTTCTACCTGGCGTTGCTACAGGGTCTCAATCGGTCGTTGATATCAGGCTGGAACTCACGCAGGGTCTAGCACCCATAGGCAGTTGCGAAGCGGGAACTTACATCTCCTAGGACCAGAGAGAGAGTTCTTAATGCTTTTAGCAGCTGTACCTAGTATATGTTGATACCTGGGTGTGTGTCATTAGATTCTGAAATGAATGTGTCATCAGGACAAGGTAATGCGAAACAACACTGTCCTGACATAAGTTTAAACCTGTGTTGTAACGATTTTCTTGATGCATTTAACCTCATACAATTCATGTCCATTGTTGGACATGTTATTCGGATTATATGTACCCCCCTTCAGTCACCATCCCTTTTACATGTCCTATCGGTGTACCACACTAAATCTTTTTTCTATAACAGAACTGTATGCTTTTGCTAGGGGCTTTTGGGCCATATGAACAACTGTCATGATTCACGCTATTGTGTGGGATTCAAACTGACAGCACAATTGATTGCTTGTTCTGCTTGAGGATTTCTTCTTTTCTAACATTATTCACACGTCGCACCAGCTATAGAACATATTACGACGACGTCTCGAATCCGTGTCCTGCGGAGAAACCCCGGTGGTTCGCCTAGCACCAGACATTCTTACTCTTCAGAGCCGCAAGGGAAGTAATGATTCGAAATCTCGGTATGGAAATGAAAGCAGCTCTGTTTATTCTTGGGCTGTCTTTCTTCTTTTCCTTTTTTCTCTACTCTGTGTTAGTTAATAAAAGTCACACACGAGGAAAAGGTCAGCCCATGAATATTCACATTTTGGCATCTCTGATGTCTGGTTACCTAATCGGTTGATTTCAAGGCATTCTCTAGGGATCGGAGGCTCGAATTACTGGACAGTTGTGATGAACATTGCAACCTTACATATCCGGCACCACGATGTGAGGCGTAAAATTGACTAATTTGAGGGCCAGTGGAATGGGTTGTGTTCTAATCAACCAACCGAGCGTATAACGCTATAAAAAGGCCGTGGGGACAAGACAGTGAACGGATTCTCGGTGATCATGGCCATAAGCGATGATGACAGGGATTTCCCAGCGTGGTGTGAAGATTTGTTGATATTTGCTCGATTCCCTGTTCCGTGTGGTTGTATTCAAGAAAATGGGGGCTTAGACATGCAACTGAATGGGAAAGCGACTTAAGAATCAGCAATATTGACAGTAATCAAATATTTGGGCTAGGGACATAGCTGTTGTCATATTCGTCCAGTTCGGATTCTGGCATGAGGTCTAATAGGATCCCAATAATATGACTCGCAAGTGCTGCATGCCCTGAACCACTTGTATAGGATCTGGGAGGGGAGGTATTAGTTGGTAGTAATGGTTATTCTCACACCTTTAGACCCACTCGAAGTCCGTCACCTTTAGCCTGGTCCCTTTGGCTCCCGTAGAATCGGCCCTCTCACTGCCAGCCAAATCCACCAAACTGATTTTACTGACCTAAAACAGCACACACCAAATCAGTAGAATCCAATTAATAAGATGCAACACATGGGCTTTCAACAACACAAAAAAAGAATCAATAGGCATTCATCTTTATTATAGAGACAGGCCTTATTAACAGCTTAAGAATTATCCTCATGACCTTCAAGGAGTCATTGATTTCCACGTCCCATCAAGACTTTCATCAGTGAGCTTCCTTTTCCCTTAACCCGGAGTCTCACTTTAGCACCCGCTCTTTCCTGACAGCGGGTATACCGGATGGTGTGAAGAAGTTTACGGGGATACTTCAGCTAGGGTATGCCCTCCACTGTCTACTGGCGTGGCAGGTGAGTGCATGGCTCAAGAAGGGACCTATGGAACTCCACGCGCTAGCCGCGAAATGGAACCCATGCCAATGTCTTCGACGCTCTGCTCTGGTAGAACAGAGTATCCTTTCAGGCCGTACGACGGACGTCAAGATCTAGAGAACTTTCGCATCTAAACTTCTTCGGTAGGTGTTATGCCATAAAATCTGTGTCGTGGCGTTTCTTGGTGAATATGATGTTTGAAGACGCGTGCGAGCGCAACTGCTTGTCTCATTCAGCTGGTGGCACCCGGCGCGACGGGAGTCTCTTGACGTCTAGTCACAGGAGGGATATGGCTCAATTCTGAAACATGTATTTGAGGGGATTGTCGTTGTGACGTGATAAATTTGGACAGACTGATAGTATACTTCGAGACCGGGTTGATATAATAGCCTTCGCGCCTCCCCCAGCTAACTGGTTCGGTTTCCTCAGTCTTCAAACTGGAGCAAAACTGGACGAATTTCTTAGTGGCTGTAATCACACTGAACAATGCAAGGGATATCAATTGTGTGTCGATATATGACGATACCCTGGAGGCTCAAATTAACAAGAGCACAGACTATTGTGTGAATTCATGAAGGTAGACAATGAGGTACGTCTTATATATGAGAGCGTATTTTAAAAAAGTATATTTAAGTGGTGAGATAGCAGGGGCTTATGTTTTGCGTTGACTGACTGCCTAAGATGCGGGCACTTGTGGGACTCACCTATCTCTGGATTATCACGCTAAGTCTTGTGTTGCTGAAATATCCCAAGACCAAAAGACCTTAAGTAGACAACTCTCCGAAAATCCTCTCCTTACGGATGCTTCCCACTGCTCTCTTTATTTTTGTTCAGCCGAGGACTGGAGATTCCATCTTGGTGGATACTTTGTGGGGTTGGCACTCTGCTCAAGAGCAGGCCCATACTAGCTTCGACTTGCCTTTACAACTAATATTTATTGTATATAGGGAGAATAGTTTTCTTAACTGGTAATTCGTATGAGCTGACTGAAATTGTTCCAAAACTGTTCCAAGATGTTCTTCATTTTTCGCAACTTATCTGCTTCTTCGTTCACACTGTGTTTATAAGTTAGGCAGTGAGAGTGAGCGAGGACTAGCCTAATGTCCATCCTTCTATGCAAGACAGATTTTTTAAAACCAGACTGGGGTGGCGGGTCCACCACTAAACATCAAAGGAAACTGCATAAAGTGCAAAGAAGAAAAAGCTGATAGACCCAGTAGCTGTGACGCGTGTGTCAATATCGTGTGTAGAAGTTCTTTAGTCCTAAATGAACCCCAAATGCATTTTTTCGAGAAACGTGTGATAGTTTCAGCCCTAGAAGTTCTATCTATGGCTCTCAAACTCACAAAAATCACCTACAAGAGTACTTGATCACTGAAATCGAGCATTTGAAGCCTCTTCTCACAAGCTGAGGTCTAAAATCACATCATAACCAATCTAGATTTATAAAATGGAAAAAAAAACCTGCGAGAACTTGCTAAAGCAATGCATTCATGAATTTTATCAGTGCAGCCAGAACCACCACCCACCATTAACGATGGAATATGAATCATAATAGGAGTGATTACATCTCTATCTCACTGATAGCTCTTTCTCCGCTAAACACTACCTATCCAACGTCCCGTGCCAGGTAGATACTAGGTAGTAACTTGGGAAGAACTGAAAGAAAAGTGAGCTGAGGGAGAGGGAGGTGCGCTCTATAATTTAGCCCCCGGTTGTATTCAAATTCACAATTGAAATATTACTTCACTCACCTCGAGGGAGGTCTTCTAGATAAAATAGAGCTAAAGGAGTAGAACTGATTCCTTGAGAAGCAGTCAGTTTCCCCCAACACAGCCACACATTCCAATGTTAGGTCCCACAGGAAAGAAAACACAAAGGCTGAGTTACATCCACATAGACTGGCATGTCCTCTCTCATCACAGGAATGAACTATATCTAGCACACTAGATTATCAACATAGAGGGTGGTCCAGAAGCAGGACGAGACTCTAAGCCGATAAGCAACAGGAAGATTGCATAGCATGGTATTAGAGTAGAATTAATACCCCCAAGTTCTCAAAAAACCTACTTTTTCATCCCTGCCAGGCTGGCTTAATCCAGCTGACCTTTGTTAAAATGCAATATCACAACAGAAACATGTGTCCAGAAAACCAGCCTCCATAACAACTGTCCATGAGGTAAACTGTTATATAACTTATTGCTTTAATTTCTATTAACTGGAGTCGCTACTGAACTGCATCTTCCAACCCTGTTTGTGGTCTTTGTACCTTTTGGAACATTTTTATGTAAATATCTGTTGAATAATAAGCCCTGCTGTGAGGAACAGCTCGCTTAACAAGTTTGTGCTTCTATTTTGTTGTTAATTGGCAGGTATATGCCGTGTTGCCAACTCCTCAGTAAGGAAAATCGCTATTGGTTGTCCTAAAAGTCGCTAGAAGTCGCTAAATGACGTCATTGCCTAATTTGCATAATTGGTCATGCTAATCTAATTGTAACCTATGTTGTTGGAGAGAGAAATAACATCGTGGAAGAGACATAAAGTGAGTAAAAAACGTCCTAAATGCATTTAGAGTTTATTTAGAACTACAAATTAAATTTCTTTTAGCAATTATTGTTTTTTTTAATGTCACAATTCCAACCCTGCTCCTTTACCCGGGCTTGGACCGGCAAAAGTGACCCGAAATAGGCACTCTGGTGGAGTTACTTTGTGTGTGTGTGTTTATAAGTAGTTTTAAACCTTGTGATCCACAAAACAGCATAAGAGTAAAAGAAGAACTGACTGCGTTACAGCACCCGCTGCTTGTTGAGAGTAAAAGCGATACGCGCTTTCACGTCTTTTTTTAGCGACTTTTTTTTAGAAAAAGTCGCTAAGGGGTCTGAAAACTCGCTAAATATAGCGACAAAGTCGCTAAGTTGGCAACACTGGGTATATGTGTCCTTAGTGTTGCACTCACACAGTTTATGGCAGTTTACGCTACTTGCTAAGCTAATGTGCTAACTTAGCACTCCTCCTGTGGTTCACTGCCTTTTCCTGAGACTCGAGAAATAGTTGACTACATTACCTAGCCTTGTTGCCAGAATCCATCAGGTCCTGGATGTCATTGTAGGAGGTGACAGCCAGCTTGGACAGGTCCTCCACATAAGGTCCCATTAGAGGATGCTCTCGCACACGCAGGTGCCCTTTGTTTTTTGGGTTCACAAGTCCTGCACGTGATGATCCTTCCTACCAGCTCGGTTGACTCCCCAACTGTCGCCGGGGGGCCCCTCCCTCCCACGAGTGGCCAACGTTGTCTGTTATACTTATCTTAATTGTCCGTTCCGCCACGCGTGGCAGAGGCCCACCACCCCCTCCCTATTATTTAATTTATTATGTGCCCTGTTAAATTAATCAAAGTGTCAGTACCAGGGGAATAATTCCTTGCTGATCCTTCACATCCTGTTTCCCCATCATGGTGTAGGACTTGCCTGCACCCGTCTGACCATATGCAAAGATGCAGACGTTGTAGCCTTCAAAGGCATGAAGCAACATTTCCTCTCCGATGTCTTTGTACACTTGCTTCTGAGATGCATAATTGACATCTTCGGGCTGTGGACAGAGATCAATAATTGGTCATTTAAGACTAAAAATGTCTTGTAAGGCTTGAACAAATATATCCAAAACTGATGAAAATATGTGGATGCGTTGTGTTTGGGCTCCGGGGGTGCACGGATGACTTACCGAAGTGTGAGACCAGTAGGAGTAATCAAAGTTGAAGCTCTTGTTGTCTTTGGCCTGCTTGGGGTTGATGATGGCTGAAAGACAGGACAAGGAACATGGGTCAGAGGGAGGGTGAGAACCACCCATGTGAAACTGGATCTGAGCTGGGTTAGTATCATGTTGTGCTAGTAGAGCTGGAAAGGTTTCAGTCACCTCTCCTTTCTGCACCAACAGCTACCTTTGGGATTAAGTTATTGGGCTTGGCCTACATAAATTCATTACAGAAACGCATCACATTGGAACACTTCATCCAGAAGAGGACCAAACAGAAGGCATTGGAGACCATGTCAAAGTATAAAATCCAATATTTGTTAAATCAAAGGCTGAGGTCACACACCGTCAGCCAGTCAATGAGGTAAACCAGTTGAGAAACAGGCAAAAAGGCCAGTTATTTTGTTACCTGTCAGGACTTTTCTAGGACACCTTACGCTCAGCTCATCTTTCAACAGCATACAGCTTGAAACAACCAGCCGCTTTTAGCTGTAATCTGTCAGGCTCCGCTGACCTTTGGTAGCCCTCCAATAAATTCCACCTTTGTCAGTGTTATAACTTTCAGTCTTCCCAGAAGGCCAGTGAAGTGTCTACATGCTTTTATGTCTTCCTGTGTCTGCCAGCTGTTCTGTAAATCACAAATCCTCCATGAGCTATTTAAGCATCCATCTCGGTACTCAAACAGGAAATGCCTTCTCCCCATCAAACAGTGTATTCACACAGCGTATGCATATTGATAGCGTATAACTTCATCCCAGATTAAAGGGACAATTCGCTCTAAATCATTTTTTCCCTCCAGATTGAATTGCTTTTTTTTTCATCCAGACTGTTTTGGTGACTCTGCCTTCCGCCTATTCTTTCACATGTACAGGTTGTGCATCTTCAGTAGCAAATACTCACTATTGGCTGAGGAAGTATTTTTCTCCAACAACAGTAAAAAAACAAACAAACCAAAACAAGAAAGAAAAACAAACAAACAAAAGCCTCAAACCAGTGCTTCAGTCTGATCAATCCCATATCTTCAAGCTAATGTCAGTGGGAGGAAAGTGAAACACTTGCAGTCAAACCAAGACGAGGAGAAAATACTACGACTATTTGCTCTCAGAGAGAATAATTAGATGGAAACTGCTGCTTCCACCTGGTATGAAGGATATATCCAGTCTCTGTGAGGTAACGTCAGAGGCAAGACAGTGAATCAAACCAGGACAGGATCTGTACTCACACTACACATGCTCACAAAGAACTATAACTGATGCTACCGGCCCCCAGCATGCGTATGTATTTGTTGATTTGATGTGTGAGTGGCCACATAACTGAGCAGTTGCAGAAACCATGTTTCAGCTTTTATTTCAGGACGTGTCGCCTCATTTCATGGGTTGCATTTTCATTTTGGGTAAAGTCAGGAAATCTGGGATTCATTCAGTCGGGATTAGGAGAGTACTGATTATCAGTTTGCATATATAAATATATTCTTACAGCAGTCGATCTATGCAGCACTTAAATCAAAATTTTAAAATAACTGCATGCTTTTCCTGATTTTAAACCCTAACTCTGAACATAACCTGGTCTTAATCAGTTTACGTGTTTGCACTAAGATGCTAGTGATTTAACCCAGTAAAATAGATCCCCCATGTGTAAGTGTGACTCTGTATCTCAGGTCAGGTCATGCACCAACTGGAAGGTTGGTGGTTTGTTCCCGGGCCATCTCAGTCTGTATGCTTAGACATGACACTGAAAACCAATTTGTTCTCCAATAAATGATTGAACTGAATTTTAGAGCTGGTGTGAATGAGGCATGTTGTGCTCCAGTCGAGGGGAAAAGCACTATATAAGAACCAGTCTGTTAATGATGCTGGTATCACTGGAACATGTTTACATCCTCTGGGCTCAAGTAGTGCAAGCCAGCAAGACCAAATTTGTGCTGAGTTTTTCTTAAGATTCTGAAAGCTTCACAGTTTATCATTTATTATTAATAATCCTATTTCTGCATAGAGGTAGGCCCAGAATTAGACAAGAGTTTTTGTAATGTTGCCTCTGTTTACTTCAGTGAATCAAGTGGATTTTAATCAAACAGTCAAGTTATAGATTTTCAGCTATAATTCAAAGGTCTTACCCAAAGTATCGCATCGTGTTTAGAAATGACAGACATGTTCACATGTAGCAGCTCATTCTTCTGTCAACGACACAAACACGAAACACTTGATTTTATAGATGTTTTTCTAATGAACGCATTAAAGCCATACATCCAAAATAATAAATAATCAAGTATCTAACTCTCAGGCTGTTACTTTCATCCTCTGGCTTCGATCAAGTTAAACTAGCTGTAGAAGCAGTGGCTCATCTGGTGTGTTTGTGGCAGAAGGGAAACTGCATGCCTCTATCATACAGGATCTTCAAAAGAAAATGCTAGCAAGCAAACTTGACGACTTAAACTTTAAAGCACCTTGAGGCAACTGTTGTTGTGATTTGGAGCCATATAAATAAAACTGAACTGAATTGAATCTACTTTTAGATATATATTAAACACAGGATGGGATGTTCTGCATTGACACCCTTCCTTTCAATACTCAACATCTGGCTTGTTAGCCTTAATGTTCACTCTGCAGAGGTGAGGAGTGCAGCTTTAACTGTTCAGATATCTGTCTGTGACTGTTGTTGGCAACACATTTACATAAAGAATGTCATTTTATAGAGACACACAGATGAGGACAAAAATATTTTCAATTTGTCTTTTTTGACAGAGCATTGGATTTTCAAAATAGCATTTTTAAATTCTTTAGAAAGCACATATTACTTCTATTTGCACATAAAAGCAGAATCAAAGTTCAATGTAGTTATCCCCCTAACAAACTGACTTTATTGGGCTCCTGCACAAAGCCCCGCTCTGCAAAGATGTGCTTTAACTTCTTATAAAACTGAGAGTCATCTTCTGACTTATACACAGACTTTAGCGAGGGCTCGAGTCGTCAAACATCACACCAAAATGAAAAGAAAGACTTGAGGAGAAGAATGGTTGATGGTCACAAAGCAGGAGATGGCTATACAAAGTAATGACTGGGTTTCAAAACTGGCATAAGAAGTATGATCGAGAAACTCAAGGAGAACCACACAGCGCACAAATAAAACACGGTAGACGAGGAGGTTCAAAGACCATTTCAAAGACTCTGGAAAGGAAACTAGCAAAAGATGTTCTCAAGACCGCGGAACAACTGCCAAGACTCTAGACTTAGCCAAGCTTGGAATCAGTAAAGGACTGCAGACCAAGAAAAAGCCAGACTGAAGTAATCGAAGGAGAACCCTGAGAAAAATGGTGCATGCTGCAAATATGCTCTTTGACCAGATTAGATGAAACTGGAGCGCTCTGGTCACAAAGACCACACACTCCAAGGGACACCATCCCTGCAGTAGAACATCATGCTGCGGGGCTGCTTCAGTGTGTCTGGAACTGGGAATCATGAAGAAGGATATGTGAAGATGATAAAGCACAACTCAAGCAGTCAGCAGCAAAACTGGACCTGGGTCATCGTTTCGTCTTCCAACACGACAGCCCAAACCATACAGTGCTCGTTGTGAAGACCAAAACAAATACTAACGAGCTGGGGACAATCGTTCCTGCCCTTATCTGTAAATACAACTGAACTGACTGCCATGCATTGTTTGTGGATTCAGTCTTGTAAATTGATATTACTAAAAGGATCGTGAGTAAATCACCCAGCACAGTGTGAAAAGCACAGACGCTGGCAGTTTTATAAAACGACATTCTTTATTTACAAATTTATATTTTGCAGTAAATGCAAATTTCCTGTAAAAGACTGTTGTACTAAAACATGGTTCTGTAGCCTCTAACTGTAAAACAAGTGGGACACAGTGAGCATAAAATACATGCACATATCTGTACACTGTCACCAAAATACATCTGATTACAAAATATAGTGCTCGATACAAATATCTGGAGTTTGGATTCAGCAGATGTCTCAGATTTCACATATGCACGTGTGAAACAATCTTCCTTTGCATTTCTGTATGAAAATAAGCTGTTTAAGCAAAAATAGACTCTGCCTTCCGCCTATTCTTTCACATGTACAGGTTGTGCATCTTCAGTAGCAAATACTCACTATTGGCTGAGGAAGTATTTTTCTCCAACAACAGTAAAAAA
>NW_024582899.1:268022-288660 GCF_018398535.1 Haplochromis burtoni | reverse complement strand
CAATGTGAAACTGACGCCCAGGCCAGCACTGTTTCTATTCAGCAGTTATACAAATAATTTGGGGTAAGCAGTCAAATATTTCACCACACAGCCACATGGAAACTGGCAGACGGTGTGTCTAGTGGTGCCTCCTAAATATTGTAACTGGTTGTGTAGTACTGGGAGCAATAACTACACAACCAGGGTTGTGTAGTTATTGCCCTCGACTGACAGCTTCAGGGAGGTAAGGCCAAGACAAAACACGCCACATGAAAAATGTTTGGAATTAGATACGAACAAAAATGGCATATTTCACTGACTGAAGATCAATCTACAAGCTTTTCCATACGTAGGACTTATTGCTGAAGGTCAGAGCAATCTACTTTGTCCTCACAGTAAGAGTGCAGCTTTGTGTCTTCAAGTTTTCTGGGTTTTTGTTTAGTTGTTTGTTTTCTCCAGTCTCACATTAGCTTTAACCTGTGACTGGCTGACTAGTGGACATGAAGCAAGCAGAGACACTGGGCGACTGTACCAGTCTGTCACTAAGAACAAGCATCAGGGCACACTGTTATGTCACAGACGTCTGGTGCAAACAGCTAAAGCTTGAGTTTGATTGCTGTAACTATTCTCTCGTGATTATTCTTAATCATGCACAGGTCAGGTAATAGTTAAACCACTTTGCACTTTAATGAAATGTACCTCTGTACATTGCACATTGTGCCGTTCAGGGTTCAATTCAGGAGTTTCCCAGTTGGGGCTTATCATCTTATTAGTCACTGACTGGTCACAGATGCTACCCTCTTTAAAAATACCAGCTGCTGCCAGAGCTACTTATAGCTGCACATTTGCTATCAAACCTCCGACCCTGAGGTCAAGCTCACTGAGAATCAAACTCTTTCAGGATTTTCAGTAGACGCACCAACTGTATCGATTTGAAAATCCTAGACGACTTAGTTATGATATCGTTTTTGTGTTCACAAGAGTGTTAGAGAACCTGACCTCTGACCTTGAGGTCACTGAGATTTACTCAAAGCTTCCTGTTTACTTGAGTTTTATTCAGTTTTTGCTGAATGTATTTGTTTGGCTTCAATATGATGTAAAAATAAGTAGTTTACATAATCTGGTTTATTTAAGAGGGCGCCATCAACAGCGACAATCCTGAGTGCTTCTATTTCTGCCTGCTGATGGCGAACGACGGTTAAAACAGCAACAAACCTTTTGTCCTTTGGGCATGTACTGGTGACTAATTTCAGCAACACTGACTAGCTCTTGTTTGTAGTAAAGCGTGTTCACGTTGCTTGCTTCTCTCTTAAATTATGCCCAAAGTGTTGGAGTTTTATTTAGTTGAAGCTAAATTAAATGAGTCCTACTCAGTCTGCACACATACGATGTAGGAAAGTCTAAGAAATCTCATTTTAAACAGAGACTAGATTACAAACTGGAACCTGCCGTGGAAAACTGGCATGAAAGTGAAAATAATTAGCAACTGACGTGAGCAACTTAGCAATCGCTCTGCATATACGCAATATACAACGGACTATTAGTTGAAAATATAAATTAGTCATGTTTCTCACAAACAACGAGCCAGGTGAAAGGAGCAGGAAGTACGTTTCCAACCTGTCCTGTGATGTCAGTGATGTGATTGCAGCCATCGTAATAATGAAAACATGAGGTGCAGCAAAGCAGACTCACGGGAAACGAGTCAGACCGAATGGAGTCCATCACAGAGTACACTGTGGTACCTTATCACAGAGATGTACCAGCATTCTAAGGAGAACTTGCTCATCTGTGTTATGTCAGTTCTGCTGCACTATCCTGTATCTGTGTGGCAGTGTAGGACACATTAGCTGTCTTTGGAAATCGGCTGTCCCAGTTTATTCTCAGCTTAGTCTCAGCAACGCGACTCTAACTTCTGCACACCATGAGAACCAGTTACAGGACTGGTGCCACATAAATACAGACAGACAAAGTGTCTACAGACCGAGGAACGGGTCTACAGAGTTCCTCCCCTCTCTGTGGCAACGAGTCGTCACTGTTGGCCCAACAGACCTTAACTCTTAACGCTAATGAGGAAAAAAAAAAGTCAAAAAAGCAAAAACACCCTCAATTACTTCTTGACAACAGTAGAAATGTGAGGGTGGGACAAGGATCAGGAGAGGCAGGAGGAACTGGGAAAGGAGGTGAGGGTGCAGACTGGGAGGCTGTAATAGGAGGGGTCGGTGAAGGGGAACAGAAGGAGAAAGAAGAGGAGGACCCCCAGCAAATAGGAGGAGAGGACAGTGAGTCGGTAAGGGTGCTCCAGAGCTGTGCTGATGGCAGGGAAACCCATGTAGTTACAGAAGGAGTGGCAAAGTACCGGACCAATCAGGTGGCCTGTAACAGACAGAAAAAACAGCCATTTACTCCCACTGGTTGACAGCGTTACAGCTTCCTTCAGCTTCCCATTCAGCTGTGACAGAAAAACAAATGCTTTGATTTAAAAATAATCCTTTAAATCCTGTAACTGAAAATATTAAAACTGTGTTTTAAAGACAGAAGAGAAAGAGGAAAGAATTTTAGATAATCAGCTAACGTGCAGCTTGGACACCAAACTGCTGAGTGATGAAGAGTATAGTTTATATACAGAAGAGAGCGCTCTCATCCAACTGCCGGCCTGTAACCTACCTCAGTACCACAGTACGATGAACAGGCACACTCAATACATGAGCTACTGGTAGACGGAGCAGTTGCTCCACACTGCAAGGCCACACTGGCCACCCTGTGCACTGTGACACTTTAAACACTCATCCAAGGCCAATGACACCAACGTCCAGCACATAACTGCTACAGCAAATTTAAAAATGACTTCATCACACTTATTAACTTAATGTCTCTAAATCCTGCACATTTAATATTGCTGGAGACAAGGATAAACTATGACGCAGGCTTGTGGAACAAGCTGCAGGCTGCAGTGTCCCGAACAGTTAACTACATATACCATAGGCCTTTATATACGACTGTTTAATATGGAAAACATTTTATTTTTAGGTTTTACTCAATTACAGTGGTATGCAAAAGTTAATTATAAGTTAATAAGTTAATAAGTTAATAATTTTCATGTTTCTCCTTCATAAATCGTTGGTTGTTTGGATCAGCAGTTTCATTTAAACACAATATTTGAGAAGTGAAATGAAGTTTACAGGATTTACAGAAAGTTTGCAATAATTTAGGCAGGTGCATAAATGTGGGCACCCGCGTTGTTTTATTGGTTTGGATGCCTTCAGCACTAATTATAGAAACATAAAATTTGTTTGGTAAGCTCATTGACCCTTGACCTACATACACAGATGAATCCAGTCATGTGGAAGCGTATTTAGGGTGGCCAGTTGCAAGTTTTTCTCCTCTTTGCATCTTCTCTCGAGAGCAGCAACATGGGAGCCTCAGCTCTCAAATGACCTGAAAACAAACCATGTTCAACATCATGGTTTAGGGGAAGGATACAAAAAGCTATCACGGAGATTTCAGTTTCCACTGGGAGGAACATAGTGAGGAAATGGAAGACCACAGGCACAGTTCTAGTTAAGGCCGGAAGTGACAGGTCAAGGAAAACCTTAGATAAGCAGGCGATGGATGGTGAGAACAGTCAGAGTCAACCCACACACCAAATGGAGTCACTGTGCATCGTTCAACTATTCAGCGCACTTTACACAAGGAGATGCTGTATGGGAGAGTAAAGCAGAAGAAGCCTTTTCTGCACACATGCCACAAACAGAGGTTTGAGGTTTGCTAAAGCACATTTGGACAAGCCAGCTTCATTTTGGAATAAAGTGCTGTGGACTGATGAGACTAAAATTGAGTTATCTGGGCATAACAACAGGTGGTATGCATGACAGAAACAGTACACAGCATTCAAAGAGAAACACCTGCTGCCCACAGTAAACTGTGGTGGTGCTTCCATCATGCTGTGGGGCTGTGCCCAGTGCAGGGACTGGGAATCTTGTTAAAGTTGAGGGTCACATGGATTCCACTCAGTATCAGCAGATTCTTGAGAACAATGTTCAAGAATCAGTAACAAAGTTGAAGTTGCACTCGTGCTGGATCTTTCAACAAGACAACGACCCGAAACACTGCTCAGAACCCACTGAGGCGTTCATGCAGAGGAACAAGTCCGACGCTCTGGAACGGCCATCAGCCCAGACCTGAAAATTACTGAAAATCTGTGGTGTGAGTTAAAGAGCTGTCCGTGCTCGGAAACCATCAAACTGAACTGGAGACGTTTTGTAAAGACGAAAGGTCCAAAATACCTTCAACCAGAATCCAGAGTCTTATTGGAAGCTATAAGAAGTGGAGGCGTTATTTCTGCAAAGGTGGATCTCCTAAATATTGATGTATTTTTTCTGTTGGGGTGCCCAGATTCATGCACCTGCCTGATTTAGTTTAAGTAACTATTGCACACTTCCTGTAAATCCTGTAAACTTCGTTTCACTTCTCAAATATCACTGTGTTCGTCTGCTATATGATATATGTAAATGAAACTGCTGATCCAAACAACCAATCATTTATGAAGGAAAATCATGAAAAGGGTGCTCAAACTTGCATATCACCATATATGGCAAATCAAACTTAGGAATATGTCCATATTCAGTAAACCTTCAATTATTTTGTAACTGTAAAAACCCCTCTGTGTGGTCCACAACAGGAAAAAACATCCAGTGCACAAATGATCTTAAATCCTCTTTCACATACAGCAGATATATTTTTCCCAGTAATGCACATTTGTTGGCTCATATGATGGCTGACCTGTGCATTTTATTTTAAAATGACGTACTGGTAAGTTTCTTTCATTTAGTTTATCTCAGGTTAATTACCGCTTCAGGACTGATGACAGACAACATTTCTGTAAACGCTCTTAAGCCCAGGCTTGGACTGCCCGGCTCAGAAAACCCAAACTTAATCATACCACCCAGCGCCGGGCCGACGGGACGCTCCAAGAACAAGAATAGTGAAGGAAAGCCTCTTACCTGTTCTGATGAAGATGAAGGCTGTGTAGGCTCCAAACACTGCCGTGTAGGAAAACTGAAACACTGGTGCAAAACAGAAGAACAGAAGTGCATCTTCCTGCTATCCTGTGATGAAGTCACAATAAACGCAGTGAAAAAGATGTTCTCACCTGCAGAGAGGAAAATACCCAACAGAGTGCCCTGTCTGAACCTCAGCAACTCAATCACATGGTGGAAGTGAGCTGGAAGAGAGGACAGAGCAGGCACTCAGACATGCTGCAGCTTCAACACAGACATTATTGGAACACACTCTGCATTATTTATTATACACACTGCTACTTCCAATCAACACAAAAGTTAGGGGGAAAAAACTTTCCAAAAACACTCAAAGTCGTGGCTTCTTTGTTTGACTTGTGCTCTTACAGCAGCGATATTGTCTGAGTGGCGACAGCATCGTTCAGAAGAAAACTGCAGGGCTTCCTGCGCTGTAATGGTGGGTATAAAGGCTGTCCTGTAAACAGGGTAGCGACAGAGCTCAGATTTTGCCTGTAAGTCAGGAGAGGATGAACCAGGCAGTGATCAGACTACAGCAGATGGGGGACAGAGGTGCTTTTGTCCCTGGTAGGACAGTTCATGTGCTGGCTGAATTCTCGTGTCTGACTCTGTTAAAGTCATGAAGAACAACGAGCAGGGAGTCCGGGTGTTGTCCTCAGTGTTCGGTAGATGATGCGTTGCTAACACAGGCCTAACAAGGTGAACTCCTGTGGAGTATGAAATGATTTAAACTCCGTGATAATGGTCTCTAGGTGAGGGACTGCATCTTTCTTTCCCAACACTGCGCCATCTAAACACCAACCTTTGTTTATATACAAACAGATTTCGCCTCCTCTTTCAGAAAGCTCCGTATAACGGTCCACAAGCAGCCGGGGATGTAGTCACCTATCTAGCTTTTAGTGAAGCACAAAGTTGCAAATCTGGAAAAGTTGATTTTAAGCCTTCGAGTAGCTGCAGCTCATCCGTGTTGTTGGCAGTATATTTGCCAGGTGAATCGAAGCGTGCATCCCCGCCGAGTTTACGGACACTTTGTTTCGCTTCCCTCGTTAGCGTCTCCTGAGCCCGTTCAGAGCTGCTGCTCCTCCAGCTAAGAGCTAAACACTCTGGGTGGCACTGACTCGGCCTGCAGTAACAGCGAGGAATCCTGGAGTCATTTTTGAGAAGGACACATCTTTCAATATTAAACAAATATGCAGGACTGCTTTCTTCCATTGGTGCAATATTTTGTAAATTAGAAGCTCGTGTATTTATTTCTTCTTAGCTGGTTTTACTGTAATTCATAATTACAGTAAAACCAGTAAAACAATTTAACACAATTAACGCATCTGGAGTGCAGAATGACTCAAAATCCCTGAAATGTTTCTGTAAACACATTTCGGGCAGTTTGTCCAAGCAGTTACCTTCGAACATGCAGGCGGCAGTTGATCTGGTAGTGACGGCAGCTGAACCAGTCAACTCAACATGGAAGATGATAAACGCACATCGGCCCTCTCGATGGGACATTTGAGTATTTATTTCAGCACTTTGTGAAGTTTTTAAAACGACTGCATAATAACAGAAAAATAAACAACTTGTGGCTAAGCTGGAAAAAACTTGCACTCACCCACTCCGAAAAAGAGGGGGCAGGTTATGATAGCAGTAGAGGGACCAGCACAGGGCACCAACATGGGCAACATGCATGCTCTGAACACCAGCTCCTCAGTTAGCGGCGCCACCACTTGATTCCTCAGCCACCGCATATCGTTGGCACACAACATCCAGAACCACGGGTCTAGAGGAAGAAGCGAGAGCAACAGGTGTAAACCAAATTTAGAAACGGATCTAAAATCATGAATCAAGAAAACACAGCACAGCTTGTTGGCTCACCAAAGGCCACCCGGATCCCATCGATGAAGCTCCACGGACAATCCATGGCCAACTGCATGAGTGGGCCCAGAAACAGGACCTGCAGCACATGGCCAGACAAATATTTGAGATGTTGCTGCCATTACCAGAGCTGCATATAAAATGTATGTTTTCTCCTCTGTCCACATAATGTCATTCAGCAGTGTAATTGTGAGCACTGACTGAATGACAGTAAAGGAAGCTGAATCTGAAAGTCAAACAAATCCGAGCATCTGTGTCTTTCTTGCATCTCGAGTTTCTCACCTGACTCAAACATCGCCCTTGTTCTTGAAAACCATCACTTCTCTATCTCTAGGTATCCTCCCACTTTCCAAGACTAAATACTTGTGTTAAAAAGTTCACTGAAATCTCTTCTAGACATCCACACACCTCCACAGACATGTCATCTAGACCAGCTGCCAGCGTTGCCCTCGCTGTCCTCCATCCATCCTCTTCACTCTCCTTTTTCTTTCCTCCAGCTCCTCAAGAGGTTCCACCTCTTCACTACATTTGTTCAAGACTCTCTATGACTCTCTGTCTAGCCACATGGTAGAAGTCCTTTTCTCCTTCCTCAGTGTCAAGCCTCACATGTGAGTCACTATAAGCCTTTTTGTTTTTGCCACCAGCCTGTTTGTTGAACTCATAGACTCTGAGTATTTCCGCCTCCTTTCTTCATCTCTCTGGCTACTTTTCTGCTGTGGTTGTAGGTGAATGTAAGTACGAATGAAAGCAACACTAAAACATTTAACTACAGATTCACAGTTCTCAGTATATTTGTATAAATATCACATTTGTGAATATTTTAGGTTGAAAATAAGTGTGTGAACATTAATAAAGTAACAATTTAAATTATTATTTGAAATAGTTTCTATACATTCTCATATTTTGCTCTGAGTGACATTACAAGGACACAAAAGCGTGCATGTTTCCCACAACTGATGTTTTCATCATTTAAACTACAGAAAAATAAATGTTTTCTTTCCCAAAATCCAATCAAGCAGTTTAACGATGAACATGTACTAACGCAGTAGTAATGTTAGGTAAGCACATTGGCTGTTTCTTACCATGGTGAGGAGCAGAGGAAGTATGATGGCAGGAATGAGGCCTTCAAACCGGATTCCCATGAGAACCAGCAAAGACGGGCCGTTCTGACACACAAATGAAAATAGAAACTGTGATACAACGCAGCACAAAATGTCCATCCTGAGGGACTGGAACACAGCACAGTTATCCAAGATCAACTCACCACGACGCCTGCAGATTCTCTCCATGCCCACACAAACAGGGGCGACAGCCCTGACACAATCAGGACGCTGGTGAAGCGTCTCTTTATGACAGCAGGATGGTCCCTGAGGACAGGGGACATGCACAGAACGTTATCCCAAGCACACAAGCAGGAGATACGAACAGCTTCTGTGCGCTGATAAGATGGAGGAGCTTTGGTTTAATAATGCACACATAGAGAAGCACATTAAAATCCTCCAACCAATAACAAATCTGCAAATGTAAAGTGATGCGTCGCAGACACACTCTGGTATCAATGTGAATGATAAAAGCTGCGCTGCACGGAGTCGTACTGAAGACAGAAACAACCCAAAAGTTTTCAGGTTCATTTCAGCCCCGTTCAGTCTTACTGATACATCTATAACTCACAACAGCAGTTGCCTGGCAGGATTTACATTGTAATGAAACTATTTAAACAGCGGGCTGTGAAACGGTTTTTTCATGCTTTAAAGTTGCCCATTTAAATGGTAACTGGTAAGTGGGCTGGTTCTTATACAGCGTTTTCTCCTCTGAGCACTCAAAAGACCGTCTGCAAGCGCCACAGTTTTCAGTGGCTAATTTAGTGGTCGTTGTGATCCGGGAGGTATGTGAGCTGTGGAAGCATGCATCACACGGTCACTGCAATTTACATCCATTCAGTTGGTGCTGAATACAATACAACAATGTTTTAAATCAGATTTCAGGTTTCTCCACCACAGCCCCCCCCCTCCCTCCTTCCCCTCTCACACCTGTGTCATTAATCTGAGTACAAATGAAGCAGGTGTTGACATTGTGGAAAACATCCTGTACCAAAAATGAAGTGTCCAGCTGAACTGAACGCCTACAGAGCAGTGGCCCACACATCATGAAAACCTTGGAACAGCTGATTCTACACCGACTGTGACTTCAGGTCAACAACATACGAGACCCCCGTCCTCTACATGCTTCACCGTGCCCGAGCTCATCTGGAGAAATCTGGCACTCATGTGATCTTTGACAAGCTCACAGAGATTACAGACTACCTGACAGAAAGACCACAGTCAGGTTGGAAAACTGTGTTTCTGGAACATTAATGAGCAGCACGGGGGCAACACAGGGGACTGTCCTGGCTCTGTCCCCTTTCACATCGTGTACAGCAGACTTCAAATACCATTCGGAGTCCTGCCACATCCAGAAACACTCAGATGATACTGCCATTGTGCTGTGTTTTAACAATGGGCAGAATTCTGAATATAAGGATCCTGTAAAAGTCACAAAAACGACCTCATGTTGAACACCTGTAAGATGAAGGAACTGATAGTAGATTTTCAAAGATTCAGGCCTCCTCTCCAGCCTGTGAAAGTCTTTGGGCTGGACATAGAAATATCTAGGGTTACACATAGGTAACAAACCACACTACTCCCTCAATACAGAAAAAATATACAAAAAAGGGCAGAGTTGGCGCTTGTTGCTAAGGAAACTAAGATCTCTTAACATCTGCAGTACAGATGTTCCTTCAGTCTGTGGGGGCAGGTGTGCTGTTCTAGTCTGAGCAGGGATGGAAATCGAGAAGCGGTCCCTAGTAGTTCAGGTCTTTGTTAGTCTTCTTGTCAGTTCAGCTCATCGGTTCCACTGGCACTTACACTACAATCAGCTGATTTCAGTTGATTAGTGGTACAGTCTACATATTTTTATGGCACAAAAAGACAGAAGCACCTCGTTATGCTGCTAACACAGCGTTGGCATCTTCACAGACGGCTCGCTGCGCCTAAGCTATCCAAGAAGACAGAGGAGTTAAAAAGCTGAGTGAATGCTGATCCGAGCCCAGCAGCCAGACCTTGACCTTCAACTGGTAGCAAAAGCAGTGATGAGCAGTCATGTTTGTAAATCACTGTGGTGATCGTTTTAAAGCAGCAGTGGGGAACTCCAGGCCTCGAGGGCCGCTGTCCTGCAGGTTTTAGGTCTCGCCCTGGGTCAACACACCTGAATCAGAGGATTTGTTCATTACCAGGCCTCTGCAGAACTTCAAGGATCAAGGACACGTCTAAAACCTGCAGGACACCAGCCCTCGAGGCCTGGAGTTCCCCACTCATACTTTAAAGTCTCCTTTTTTGGGTGAAGGGTTTCAACCTTGCTTTGTGGTCATACTTACATTCTAAAGGAGGACACACACATGATCTTTCTCTAATAGAGATTTGTGGTGGTGCCTGGGTCAGTTTACAGTTAAGAGGTAATTATCAGACAATTCATTTCAGATCATTTTACAGAGAAAGTAACACAGCAAAGAGTGTAAAAGTTACTTTTACCTGGAGTACTTAAGTAATGTACTGCATTATCTCTAAGAGCAGTGTTCTGTGTGATAGATCGCTATTTTGAGTAATGACCCAAACACAACAAAGAGGGGAAATACCTCCAGCATGCACAAACCTCTGACCACAGCGTGCAGACTAACGCCCGTAAATGTCTCGAGGGAACCAGTGAGAATCATTAACACAATCAATAAGTGATATCTGTGAATCACTAAACACTTATCAGTTCCCATCACTATGAATGGAGTAGTGATGACGATGAGCTGCCACAGTCTCTGCTACATTAGTACCATCACAGACAGACATTTGCTAAATGTCTGACGTTACTGTCAGTGCAACATTTTCCTCCCAGAACAGTTGTTAAACCAAACAGGAGGGTGGAGGCCAGCGTTTTGGTGCATTAGCTTTGTGCCATCCACTTGTTATGACTCTGTGGGCAGGTGTAGGCAGCTGCTCTCTACACCTGTGCAAACACAGTAGATAAGAGGGGAAGAAACAGGAGAGTTTCTATTGTCTAAGGAGCTGGGAAACAAAGGCGTCTGGACTTCTTTAATCCCGTGCATCTTATGGTCCGAAAAATACATATTTGATTTTTTTATTTGGCACACTGCAGTTTAATGTCGCAAAGCAGCTCTTTTTAACTTCAGTGGATATTACACATGGTTATGCTCAGGATATGTCAGCACATTTCTACTGGAAATGCCTTTTGGTTAAACTGTCAGCAAGGAATTTGCATTTGCACTGTTAAATGTTTATACAGCTTTAATGCACATATAAAACAGCTGCTTGTTTAAGTGAAAATAAATGGATGGTGGGGTTTTTGCGTGAGTAAAGTTGTGGAGTTTTACTTTGTCTCGCAGAAATTATATCGTCAGTTATAAGGTTATCGCAAATTTTCAAATATATATTGTGATATATATTTTTGGCCATGTCGCCCTGCTCTAGTAGCAAGGAGACTTATGGTGTAGCACTATACAGCTCATCTATCTTTGCACAGTCTCACGACTGCTATGAACCACTCACCATTCAGTCCTGGAATAAACACTTTTCCCTAGGAACAAGCAGAGAGTCACTGACGGGTCTTAGGCCCATTTGACTGGCGCTTTAGTAATCAGCTTCACAGCTACTACCAGAAACCACTCACAAGTGGTTAGAGAAGCTGCATTTTCTTTCCCTATATGACTGGGGCCAGCTAATATGAACATCGCGTCCTTTGGCGTTTGCTATTCACAATGATAGGTGACAGGATACATGCATCTTTACACACAGTGACACTTAAGACATCATCTAGTCTCTGCCCTGGTCCATTTTGAGTGGCAACATAATCAACACAACTTCAAAGTAAAGCCTGAGCCAGGCGCTTGTGATATAGTGGAGCATGAACATTTTGTAGTACAAGTATCACTTAGCTGCAGAATGAACCAAGGACTCATTTTTCCTCACAGAAAGGAATCCATTATTTTTTGCGCAAACTTCTGCATTGTTAGATTTTTGCCTCGACTGCCATCAAGTCGTTGCCAAACAGGATTCCATAAATTTAGCAGCCCTATTTTGTAGCCATTCAAATTTCAAGATCCCCTGATACAAGCACAGGAACGAAAGAAAAACAATCAGAGTCAAGCAAAACAAAGAAAATATTGCTTTTGCAATTGGCCACATTGTTATTAATACTTGCTCTGGCCCAGAATCTGACAACTGTTGCATCCATATATGCCCTTGTCAGATGACAGGAAATTCTTTGTGCGTCTGTGAGTGAAAAACTGAACCAAGTTTTACTTCAAGTTTAAAAAACACCCTGAGAAAAGAAGCTGTCCAAGTCTACAGCGGGGGTGGAGAACTCCAGGCCTCTAGGGCCCATCTCCTGCAGGTTTTAGGTCTCACCCTGGGTCAACACACCTGAATCAAATGATTCATTCATTACCAGGCCTGGAGAACTTCAAGAGAGGTTGAAGAGTCGTTTAGCCACTTAAATCAGCTGTGTTCAAGGACACATCTAAAACCTGGTCTGCAGTGTGCCCAGGTGGAGGTGAAGTAGCAACAGCCCTGGAAGCTCCTCACAGGTTAATCCAGTCAGAAACAAGGAAGCTGTCATTGCTTCATTACTGCACTGGTAGCCACACTGTGACATGAGTACTGAAGATTATCATAGAGATACATTTCCTCACTAAAACGAACGGAACCGCGTGAAAAAGCTCACTTGCAGATGCCACCAGCCTTTCTTCAGTGACTTTATAACATGCTCCACAAACATGCAGACTGATCAGTTATTTCTAATGACATATTAATTCAAACTTGAGTATGGGTAAATAATACAGGAATGAAAGCAGTTCACTGACTCTCCTTTCAAATAAGCCCCACTATAAAGCGTATGTAGCTCACCTCGGCAGGTGACTCCTCCACACATATAAGCTGCCAACATAAAAACAAGCCAGCATCAGACAGAACAGCACTGACAACCAACACAGGCCGTCGGGAGGGACCAGCTCTCCACTGCTGTGCTGCATCTTCTCTGTCAAAAAGTTGGCTGGTAAATCATCTTCCTCTGTCATAATGAAGGCGAGCCAGGACTAACCCAAACAGCTGCTAGGAACCAGAGGTGCTGCTGGGTCATTTACCAAGACAAAACATTGGCCCACACGAGCTACGAAGCTGTCAGTAAGCTCCTTTCAAATTGCGGGCTAACGGAGCTAACTGGTTTGCTAACGTCTACGGCGCTTTCTGATTACGTCATCGTATCTCCTTTCCGATATTTGCTGGTGCTACCGTTAGCGTCCTCCTCGTCTTCTTCTGGGTCGTGGCCGTGTGGGATCTACGATGCGATTAATCGACGATGCAGGTGCGTACCAAAAGTTCGCGATGGCCAAATGAAACTTTCTGAAGCTTGTATCGAAACAGGTTACTCGAAGCTTTTCAACACTGTTCTCTGTGGTGACATCTGGTGGCCAGAAATATGAAGAGCAGCTTCACTCTACAACTTGATATTAACTTCATTGAGCGTCATTCTGACTGCCCACTCTACAGAGGTGAATTGACAGTTTAGGTTTAATATCATGTAACAGTTCTGTGATATCGGGCCCATCTTTTTTTTTGTTGGGGGGGGGAGGGGGTGTTATTTGATTAATAAATACTTTGGATCATTTGAGCACGTGCCACACTGTTCTCCTCTTAGCTCCTCCACAGTGACATCTGCTGGCCCAATTTGGCTATGACTACATCTTCATAATGCTTTCCTGTGAAGCAATTCCAAACAAGCTTATTACACCAGACTGTCAATAACAGTGATCAACACTGAGGATTTTGGAGAAATCTTCACACAATCAAGGCAAGAAAAACATTGAGCCTGTTAAAGACAGCAGGCTGTGACTGTAACAATTAGTGTCTCCATTTGTTAACATTTGCGTTGCTCATAATAAATCCATTTATAAAGTCAAACGTACAGAGAAAAGACTGCTGTGTTTGCTGTAATACACAGAAACGTTCCTGAACTTTATCACTGGGAGTCTGGAGTTTTGGTCATAGTGTACCTGCATAACTGGGAAGAAAGGGGGGGATAGGAAAAACACATCTGTCAGGAAATAGTTTTTCTAGCTTTTGTTTCTATAATATAAATATACTTTTTATGGCGGCGCAGTGTGTGAGTAACAGATCATAGTGAGGATGATGTCACTCAATGCTACAAATAACATCTTCTGTTGAAAGCAGGAAAAATTGAGAGCACAGAAGGAGTCAGAGCTGACCTGCCTGTTTTATTTTCTCCTTGAAAGCAGACGTGGTTTTCATTAAGATATTTTAAGGATTTTACAGCCCAGTTGTTTTTATATCTATATAATGTATATTTGATTTTGCTTTGGGTTCCAGTGTTTAAGTGAATGGGTAGGCTAGTCTTCACGATCACCCCAACACTCTTGGGGATTCTCCAGTTTTCCAGTGTTTGGTTCACTCGGGTACATTTGGACCTCCACTATCCACAGTGACATTTCACGTCCTCCCTGCAGGACATCTCTTCAGACTTTCAGCCATTGCTGTGGTCTCTGGAATTAGGATAATTCCCTTTTCTTCATCCTCCAGCATCATTAGATGGGCAGCGCTTTTAGACATGTGCAATAATTTCACACTGTTCTGATGAGAATGGGCTAATGTCAGTGTGTAGGCCTGCCAAAGGTGCTCCTACAGGTTATCCGAGGTCATAAGCACATTGGAGCATTTGGTATGTGCAATGTTTCAATGTGTATCCACCTCTTGAATTAGCTTCTGCACCGGTCCAAGGCGGGTGTTCAGTGCAGGCCAGGCTGATTTGCTCCTGCACCTCTGTCAGCCTCTATTACAAAATTAGCCAACAAAAAGTGATGAATTCAAGTGTCACTGCAGCAGCAACTTAAACAATATGGTGCCGTTTAGAATATTGGAATAAAATAAAGGAACTCTTCTTTTCAGTGGTACTGAAAAGCACTTTGTTACAGCGCTGAAGCTACAGGTGAAAGACTGTAACTATAGAAATAATGACCAAATGCTCAGGGACTGTATTGTATTTGGAACTTGCTCATCAATAGTAAGGGAAAAGCTGCCCAGCTAAGGAGCAGACCTAAACAGACATAGGCCCCTCCCATGAGTGAGCTCAGATGCAACTAAAGGCTATGGTTAGCAACAGCCACGAGGCCCACTCAATACAACATAAACATGGAAGAAAGGGCACAGTAGGGCACGCTGATGGGTTACGCGAAAGGTTAGAAGCACCAGTTAAGGCTCGTGAGACACCACAGTACACAAGCAGAATGCTTGACAGTGTCTGAAATACAAAAAATATTAGTTTGCAAAAGCCTGTAGAACAAAGTTTCACATGAATCAGGTTGTAGAGAAGTGCGCTCATCAAAGAAATCCACGAGGACTCAGAACTGTTTGTGGTTACTGTTACTGTAACTGAAGATGAGGCTGGCGCACATGCAGACACAGAACTTGGATGCGAAAATGTAAAGACAATATTCAAGCTGGATACCAGTGCACAGACCAGCATCATCCCCTCATGGCAAATAAAGGGCACTCTTCTTCTTAAAACCATGGATTTTTTTGCACCCAGCATTTAACACAAGCTTCTTTTTTTTGTCTTGTGATACAGCCTGAGTTTGTAATCGGTCTATAATCTTTAGTAATGTAATTGATCTTAGTTTCCCCAGTACCCTTGTGTCTTTACCCTGTTTGGGGACGAGGATTATTGTGCCTGTTCTTTGTTTTCTATGTTTCAGAACTTGGTTTAAGTCCATCCAACCTTTCAGTGCAGGTTTTAGAATCATGTCCAATTTCTCTGACTTTAGGTCAGAGACACAATATAAATAATTCATTCATTTTTCAACATGAAACCTTTTTCCTGAACTTGACTATATGCAGATGAATAAAGTATAACATTGCAAAGCCTCTTTGCTTTTCTGTTGTTTTACATGGTTGCATGGTCATAAATGGTTGCATCGCTTTGCCTCAATTTTTAACAGCTCATGGTTTTCCTGATACATTTATTTGACGCATCATATTTTGCCACACATACCTTATTGTAGAATTCTGTAACACAACCTTTTGTTTCAAATTGGCTTTTTATTGAATAAATCATGCAAATAAAGCAAAACAATACTAGATTTCCTCGACAAACAATCACCAGTGAAACATCTAAATACATCTCATACTTTATTGGCCTCCTAAAATGGAAATCATTCAGTAAAGAACAGCTACTGTTACCGTTTCTGTCCTGTAAATCTACATTTCAGTGACATTGCAAAACGGAAAATACTCCCAGGAGACACAGTGAATGATCTGAAATGACTAGCACATAATAAACTGAACTGTGTATTAATCTTTGTGTTATTTTATTGTATTTTTTTAATTGCTTGTCTTTTATTATTTTATTCTATTATGATGTATGTGTTGTTGTTTTAAGAAACTGGCCGTATGGCACTTTTGAACTGAGCTGAGGAGAGAGAGGGGGAGACAGAGGTGACATCGCACTGTCTGCCGTTATTTGTGGGAGAATCGATTCTGGCGTAAGATGAACGGAAGAGAGATGATATTGCTTGTGATGCTCTGCGCTTCCTGTTCTTCTCCATCACTCCTCTTTACGCTTCCCAGGCCGTGCGGCGACTGAAGCCCCCGCAAATATTCCCATCAACAGGAGGAATTCCACACAGATCCGAGCCGTCCTGGACCTCTGCTGGCAAACATCCGCGGGTACGGGCCTGTTTATCCCCATTTTCCATCACCTGTCTTTCTTACAGCTTTCCTCTTACAGCAGCTTCCTCTACAAAACATCAAATGTCAGGAGACGCCAGCCGGCCTGTCTTGTGCTTTATTCCTCCTCTGGAGAGGTGATGGGAATCCAAGTCGCCTTTTAATTCGTGGATTGTTGACTTTATCGCCTATTCAAGGCTGACGTGAGTCTTTATGAGGTAAAGAGATTTATGTGATGTCAGCCTAATGTGAGTGATGAAGAACGGGTTTCGTTTGGTTGTTATATCGGCTACTGTGTACATGTCGTACACAGATATGCGTGCTTCTGCATGGAGGGTGTGTGCTCGCAGTATGTAGCTTATGTTGTTCGTGCGGGGGAATCACCTACGTAAATGTCTTATTTTTCTCTGTGTAGCCTGTTTGTGTGATCACATCTGCTCAGATTACTACACGTCCTCCGTGCACACAAACATGGCCCGGAAAAAACGCAATTGGCTGCAATCCGCGCACACAGAAGGAATAAGAAGAGGAGAAAGAAGCCATATTTGAATCATCTTGTATCACAAATCAAGCCTTTGTGGTGCATTAACACTTCCATGTGACACTTCCAGCTTCTAGACGTTTCCAGAGTGAATGAGGCGGAGGAGGATTTGGTGGGATGGTCCTTCAAAAAGGCTCAGAGCGTTAAAAGTAACAGTCCTTCGACGATATTCACGATGCAACAATAATTAGTCATTTGTAACTTGATGGGATGTGACCGTACACAAAACACACGTCTGTGCATTCTCAGTGCTGCTGAGGCTTTGTGCTGTGATTCGGCTGCTAGTGGCTACAGACGCGAAGCCAAACTATTCCAAAGCACATTACTGTCACCAAGATCACTAATGAATGTATGCAGTTCTGTGCTGTAGTGATAAAAATAACACAAAACAATAGTCTCACCTTTACAGTTGTCCTAGGATAAAATACTCAAAACCATTTTTCAATATCACATGAAATTTGGACCCCATCCTGCAACAACTCTGAACGAGAAGAAGCAATTCTATGAAAATGTAAACGATAATTATCAACCAGTTTTGTTAACCATAAGGTAGATTTAACAAAGTATTTAAGTTTAGAGGTTGTATTCGCTGTGCAGATGATTTAGCTCTATGCTGAAGACACAATATATTTCAGAACCAACTAATGAAGGGTACAACAGTACACTACCTAACACATTCAAATAATTAAATTATTGTATAGGAAGAGAAATATGGAAATGTTAAAAATTAACTTTGGATCAGTGTGATTCCAGCTATGCTAAAATGAAGGCATCAAAAACAGAGCTTTCTTTGATCCAGCGACGGCCTGCATTTTAAAACTGACCTCACAGCGTGCTACAAAAAATAATCTCAGTTCAGCTACAGATTTCCTGCTGCTCTGCACAGCCAGCAACCCACCTGGTTCTCCAGGCGTCTGTAATCCAGTCAGCCACAGCTCCATATCCCACCGGTGACCCATTCAGCCCAACAGCAATTATTGCTTTCGGGGTTTTTAATCTAACGACTGCCTGCTAGTTTCTATGTTAATGATTAAAAACAGCTAACATGACTGTTGAAAATGACTAATAGTTAATCTGCTATAATCATAAAGGACCAGTCGCACACGTCGTTGCAAGAAAAGTGTGTTTCTTCATGAGGGTTTCCACTACTTGCGCAGCTTTTCAGCTGCTTCAGGTCCCAGTACTCGAGTAGAGAAGGCATGGTTAGGTTGTGACCACCAGCCTTCCCTGACACGAAATCCTAATCCCACTGCTCCACCCCTCCTCTGCAGGTGAGCCACAAACCATACCCGACCACAACGGCAAACACCACTGTGTGTCCCAGCAAGATTAAATTCTAACTGTTGAAACAGGAGCTTGACCTGTCAAAAATTCCTCCTAAAGTGTTGTTCAGTATTACCTACGTTGACTACTTCAGCTGTTAGTGAGAGGACCTGCCTGCCTGCAGCAGAGGTGTCTAAAGTTGTGTCGGCTTGAGGAGGCATTTATGAGACTGCTGATATTTGCTTTTTGAAAAAGTGTGATTTAATATTCGCTTTAGCATTGATTATTATCTGAGTTGCTTTTTTAACTACTACCTGGGTAACAGGCAGGGGTTACAGATAAGGAATGTGGAGGACCTTTAAGGTCATGTGTAAGCGGTGCAATGGATATAGTGATATGAAGGGATTTTGTCACTTTCCATAAGTCACACAATAATTTGTATTGTGCGTTCCCGTTGAGTCTTCTTTGTGTTTAGGCTGTGATCAGCTGATTTTTTTTTCTGCTGCTGCTCAAGGATTTTTTGCTCTTTGTGGATTTTTGTATCTAAATTGATTCCACCAGATATAAGTAAATGCAAAATGAGCTGTCATATAAAAGCAGCATGAAAGGTGCAATTAAGTGAGTAAATCTAATCATCTTAAACTTATTGATGTCTGCCATCCTTGATGTAACCTTACAGTGACACAAGCATCAGTCTGCTCTGCACCAGACTAACCAGTTGAGCCTGCATTATGCTGTATTTAACTGCTTGGTATTTTTATGTAACTTTTAAATTACCCAAAATTTTATACTTTAGTTTGCTTTGCAAGATGCTTTACAAAATAGCAATACATGCATTGATCCAATACCTGACTTGAAAAAAAACCCCAAAACAAACAATCAATCAGTCAATCAGAACTCAATGGATGGATGAATATTTCCGTCCATCCAGTCAGCCATCCATTTTGTACTGCTTATCCAGGTTCAGGTAGTTAGGACAGCAGTCAGAGCAGAGAAGCCCAGGCTTCCCTCACCCCAGCCACCTGTTGGGGACACAGAGATGTACCTAAGCCAACCAAGAAATGTAATCTCTCTAGCAAGTCCTGGCCTAGAACCTCCTCACCAGTACGAGATCCCCAGAATACTTCAGCAGGCATCCTGGTCAGATTCCCGAACCACCTCAGCTGGCTCCTTTTGATGAGTAGGAGCAGTACCTCTACTCTGACTCCCTCTTTAATGACTGAGCTCCTCACCCAGGCGAGGCCAGCCACTCTTTGAAGAAAATTCACATATGCTGGTTGTATCCATCACTCCACCCTTTTCCAGCTGAGAACCACAGTCTAGGACATAGGTGTCGAACTCCAGTCCTCGAGGGCCGGTGTCTTTAAACTTTTCCATGTGTCCCACTGTAACACACCTGTATTAGTAGGTCATTAGCAAGACTCTATAGAACTTGACTCCATGCTGAGGTGACAATTCAGCCATTTGATTCATGTTACAGCAGCTCATGACTGAATGAACAACAATAAAGGTACTTTTAGAATTAGATTTTTTCACAAACGTAGATTTATTTACATTTACTTGAGGTTAGGCGTTGACACATCAGCATGCCGTCGGTTCTTACTAATGACCTACTACTTTTATTCAGGTGTGTTGCAGCAGGGACACATTTAAAAGTTTCAGGAGTCCTGAAGTACTGGAGTTCAACACCCGTGGTCAAAGTGCTAATTTTCATTCTCACGTTTCACAGCCAACAGAACCACATCCTCACCAAAGAGGAGACCCTCCCCGACTTGGCTACCCCTAGATATCCGATCCATGAAGAGAATCTGTGGCAAAGGCCAGCCACCAGAAAGGTGTTTGACTTACTTGCTACAGTTGCAGAGCTTGAATGGCCCATAACAACTGGCCAAACAGCCCCAACTCCTGAAACTCCCTCCACAGGATACCCCGAGGGACTTGGTTGAATGTTGTCTCCAAGTCCCGAAATTACATTAGTACATTGGTTGGCCAAATGCTCACAACCCGTTGAATATCTTCAAGAACATAAAGAGCTGGTTTAGTGTTCCACGACCAGGGCAAAAGTGGCTTTATTTCTCCTGAATCCAAGGTCTGACTAACAGATGGACTCTTCTCTCGAGTACCCTGTGATAGACTTTTCCTGGGAGGCTGAGGAGTGTGATCCTCCTGTAGTTGGA
>NW_024582899.1:265555-267431 GCF_018398535.1 Haplochromis burtoni | reverse complement strand
CACAGGCAGCGAGCCAGGGAGATACATTTGCACCACTGCCTCCCATTGGGAAACTCCAGGGTGGAGTCCACTCTCCAGAAACTGGTTCCAGAGCCTCTTGGCATGAGCCCAATTATATCTGGTTGGTATCTGCCAACCTCCAGCACCAGGTCAGGCTCCTTCCTCACCAGTGAGGCGGCATTCCAGGGATCAGAGCACCAGGTCCCCCACCTCTGACTGCCTCCCAGTCCACTAAGGACCGTAGAATATTACATTACAGAGCAGTCCTTACCTTTGAAGAACACATCTTCAAAGGTAAAGATTCTTTTAAGAGATATAGAGATGTAGAGATAGATCATGTCTTTTCTTTGGTAATACTTGCATATTAACACCCTCTTAGAATACTCTGGCTTTTAGAAAATGTAAATATTAAAGCGACTACAATGAAAAAACTGAGATGAGATCATCCCATAATAGCAGCACTCACGTCTGATGTGGAGAATTTGGACAAACCTGTAATAGCATAACATCCTGACCTTGACAAGTACATTTTATAATAGTTTAACAACTTAAAGATAAATAATAATACCTAGTGCGAGCAGAAAGACACGTGCAGAGATCAGAGGCTGACTTTGTTACCGGGGGAGGGTAATCGTTCATGACACTGGCTTGTAGGATTAGTACATAATAAAGTGTTACATGATGCACAGTACACATGCTCTGTGGCTCTCTGCCCTGCTTTCAAAAAACAAAAATGTCCACGTCGGAGCTGATGTTTAATAAAGCTACATGTTTACAAATATATCTGCCCTCATTTTGACAACTAAACTGGATTTATGGGGAAAATAATACGTTTATTAATCTCAACCAGAGTGACTAAGAATTCGTCCAAGGACAGAAGTAGAACATCTTTATTTAAATAGATTGAAGAACACAACTAGTGAGGCAGTTTTGTCCTGAAGCCATATTTCAATGCAGAGTTCATTTGTCAGAGGAATATATTTAGCTCTCTGTTCATTTGTTTATAGAAGAGACAAATTTGGCTTTTCTGTCTCTTGGGCCTTCTTCCTTTTCTTCCACAGACAAACTTGCCCTGCCTCTTTTTCTTAACCATTTATGACATTTAAATGAAGTAAAAAATGACCTCTAAATTTACCTAAAGCCAAAATTGTCATCTCGATGTTTGTAGAAGCAACATCATCTGTATTAAGTGATGATCAAGAAAAAAACAAAAGTAAATATTGGGTCAGGTCTTCACAGTTGAATTAATTGAATACTTGCCTAATAAGCGAAAAGGTTTATAGAAACATTGTCTTACAAAATATGCTTTTCCATATTTCATAATGTCGTTCTCTAACCCTGAAAACTGTAGTGTGGCCCTTAAGGACAAATCACATGTCAGAGTATAAGCACTAAAACTAAATCTGGAAATGCTACAAATAAATAACAAAACATTTTAGGTCCTATTAGTTATTCCCTTTAATAGTTACTCTCCCCCCGTCTCCCATGGAAGAAGGAGGAATTCATAATCTGTTAAGTATTCACAATTTTTGAATATTTTTCAACAATGAGACAAATTATATATTATAAAAATCAGTATTTACTTACACACCTTCATAACTATGTCAATAAGCCTTCTGCTGCTTTACAGTCAAACTATTGTAACTAAGTACTTCTGGCTACAGTAGCTTAGCAAGTGTATCCACTCTGCTCAGAGCTGCATCCCTGTGTCTGCACACACAGGATGTGACTGTGGGTTTATTAGAAAATGTGTGGCTTAGAACAGGCAATTCATCACCCTGACACTTGTGCGCATGCACTTGCTGACACATATAATCAAACACACAAAAGCACGCTCCTCTCTTCTCCATCCACAGAAAGTAATTTAAGGTTTCTT
>NW_024582899.1:248863-265530 GCF_018398535.1 Haplochromis burtoni | reverse complement strand
GCAGGACACGGTGAATTTATTTCTGGAATAGCTTAAAGTACACCATTTCACTACCTCAGATATGTGAGAGCAGGACACGGTGAATTTATTTCTGGAATAGCTTAAAGTACTAATTTCACCAGCCACACCCACCTTGGCAGCTTCTCTCTATATCAATGCACTTGCTAACTACGTGGAAAACGAAGCCCCAAAGATCTGTTACTGTTAAAGGCTGGACTAACCTGTAGGAGTTATTTATAAGATGTAAACTAATGCTCAGGTTTCACAAAGAGTTAGTCTTTTTGACTGCAGGATAATTTATTAAAACAAATCAGGAAGGGGCAGCAAAAGCCAAATGATAATCACAGACTCAAATCACTTGAATTATACTCATCTAAGGAGTTAGAATCCACAAGAAAACAGCTGAACTGCTTGGAAGTTGTAATTGGAACGTTGAAATTTTCCACAGTCTGGGCAGCAGTTGATCCCTGTGGTTCATCCAATCATCTGCACTGCAGGAGACAAACAGGCTGATATCTTCTGCACTATTTTTTTTACCCAATCCACCAATAAAAAAAATTAGCCAATCCTTCATACTATGCACATAGCTCAGGTGAAGACAAGAGTCACAAGAAGGCCTGGAGGTTATCTCCATTGGACTAGTCTATTTTTTTTACCCAATCCGATCCAATGTAGTATATATGATCATATTGCGCAATTCTATGAAGGACACTGCTCACTCATGATTACGGACAAAAATAACTATTTTTATATTACTATCCACACTGTTGTATATAACACTACTAAGATCATGTAGCATTTTAGTGAATAGAACTGATCAGTCAAAGCTAACAATAACTTGCAGATCTACATATTCACATTCAACTTTACTTATTCTGTGGCATATCATTCTCGCTAGTTCCTTCTCTTCCTTTAACAAATTTAACAAACGTAGACAAAAAAAATACGCTCTAAACTGAACCGACACAGAGGGTGTCCCGACAGGACATCCTGTTTGCTAACACCACAACGTAGCGTTACTTTTATGTTCCATAGTGAAATTGTATCTAAATATTTAATTGTGGTTGGAAAAACAGCAGAAGAATGGACATTTATAACATAAAGTGAGGCAGGCTATAGAGACCCTGGGGTCATCCTAGCTGACCTGGACAAAACTATACTAGTTGGCGGGCCATCAGGATTGTAGCTAGTGCAAGGTTAAACACTTGATCGGCACAGGTCACAAAGTTAAATCCATATCTCCTATAAATACTTTGAACGATATCAATGGAATACGTTCTTTAACTATTATAAATCTTCGCATGATCCGTGTAAAGCTTAAAAATAAATTACGTGTGAAACTTACCTGGTATTATCATTGATTTCTCTCCTTAATAGAGGTTTAATTAATGATTGTCAAAAGTAATAGATATCATTCTTAACAAACTACTTTAGAGGACCAGCTAGCCATTAAGGGTTTCACTTATGTCACTTTGTAAACTGTAGCATATATATCTCTATAAATTATCTATTTGATCATTATATTATAACTTAGCACATGATAAAATATAGCAAATAGATTAGTATAGTAATAACAGGAATCGATCTGGGCGAAAAGATAAGAATTTGTAAACATGGTTAAAGAACTCTATTAAAATGATTACGGATACGTATGTGTCTACTCTGTTTATTTGTAATAAAATTTTGGCGACACACTATATATTCATTTGATCTGAATATATTTGTCACCACACACAATAGAACTATGTTAATCAGTACTCGTATTGTCTGACATGCCTGTATCTTCTCGCGTTCCTCCACATAGACATACTCCATATTATCGCAAGACATAAGAGAATAATTAATAACACGTATTTTGTGATGGATATTGTTTGTAGAGGGAAAGCTGCTTAAATAACCTCCAGGGGGTCCAAGAAAGGTGCCAATGTCTGACTATGAAACTGTAAGACGATAATACACGATCGTCACCGCAAAAATAGTAGAAAAAACTGCATATGGGGTTTTGAAATTGTGAGCGCAGTACGCGTTGGCTATTAGACACACTATCATGGAGCATAAGAAAAAGACTCAACACAGAACCCCACAATTGTCAAATAAAGAATTATCGTGCATCTCATCTTGAGTGAGAAAACTAGTGAGATAAGAAGACATTGTGTGAGTACGATCGCACTTTAATATGGTGTGTTATATGAACTATAATTATGTGATGTTCCACGTACAAAAGTGCTGACATGCGCACAAGTGTCAGGCCGTGACCTCGCAATTGCGCCTGTTCTAAGCCACACACTTTTGCTAATAACCCCACAGCTCACATCCCTGCTGTGTCGCCAGACCACCACGGGATGCCACGCCTTTTCTGAGCGAGCCCAGTCGATGACTTGAGCCAATGCTCTTTGCTAATGTTTCCACATGACTGTATACTAAGCCAGACTAAGACTAATATAACTTTACATGGAGTGAGCACACAAAAAATGATAAGTCTAATAAGGGACGTGCACTAAGCAGTGTCAGTAAGATGTTCTTACAATTCGATGAACGATAAAAGTATATATCCGAAGGTTGGTGTTGTTATTAATAAAGTAAGAAACTGCTGATAGTTAACATGTAATAAGAGGAACAATTGGCTGGAGAAAAATTCTTGATATAATCAATAGTATGAAAAAATCAATATTCTAAAAATTGATGGAATAAGATTAGAACAGATTAATAGCAATTTCTACCATCTCAACACCATGTGGAGACAAAGGGGGACGGAATGGGTAGGGACTTAGCTCTTAATCAGGGGAATAAACTTAATAAACAAGGAATACAAACTCAAGAGATGATGGCAGTATTGTTAAGCATTTTTACCTCTGGTATTTGAACACTCTTTGTGTAAGTCATAGGATATAAAACAGACTAGTTGATGGATTATATAACATGCTCAGCATTTGTCTATATAGATGCAATGTATTTACTATGATGGTGTAACATCTCCTCATGTTCGCACGTATAGATCATAAGTATCCACGTAGCTAGAGTGATCGAACTAGTAGTGCATAAGTGTATGCTATGGCTACCACAACACAATGTGTAGCGAGAAGTTGTAACGACGACTCAAAGACTAGACACTATATATAGGACTTGGTATAATTATCATGGAGTGATGAATTTAAACGCTCTATGACTTCATAAATATAAATTTAAAGTCATAAATGGTTAAGAAAAAGAGGCAGGGCAAGTTTGTCTGTGGAAGAAAAGGAAGAAGGCCCAAGAGACAGAAAAGCCAAATTTGTCTCTTCTATAAACAAATGAACAGAGAGCTAAATATATTCCCCTGACAAATGAACTCTGCATTGAAATATGGCTTCAGGACAAAACTGCCTCACTAGTTGTGTTCTTCAATCTATTTAAATAAAGATGTTCTACTTCTGTCCTTGGACGAATTCTTAGTCACTCTGGTTTAGATTAATAAACGTATTATTAGAATCCAGTTTAGTTGTCAAAATGAGGGCAGATATATTTGTAAATTTCAAATTAGTCTCCACCATAAATCCAGTTTAGGATCTGAATCGAAGCAAATGAGCCGATGACATGATATATGTATTTTTTGGACTACGACGAGTTGGGTGAAGCTTATTAGAAGCACTAATATATCAGGCTCCACGACGTGGGAGCCCTATGCCTTATTTCGAATAGTGTTCTTGGATATCAGTCACAGCGACGCAATGATCGGACCCCACCAGAGCAGACCATTTTTCTGGTGTGGAGTCTGTGTGGCCCACAGTTTTTCCATAAGATGAGGGATACTCTTCATATTTACTTCGTATGTGAAATTCATCATCACTAGCCTATGCTGCTCATCATTGACAGGTAACGAATTTATCGCGTTATCTACGGCGTGGTTAGCCCTGTGCGGTCAGCTGGAAATCAGAAGATAACAAAGTCAGCCTCTGATCTCTGCACGTGTCTTTCTGCTCGCACTGGGTATTATTATTTATCTTTAAGTTGTTAAACTATTATAAAATGTACTTGTCAAGGTCAGGATGTTATGCTATTACAGGTTTGTCCAAATTCTCCACATCAGACGTGAGTGCTGCTATTATGGGATGATCTCATCTCAGTTTTTTCATTGTAGTCGCTTTAATATTTACATTTTCTAAAAGCCAGAGTATTCTAAGAGGGTGTTAATATGCAAGTATTACCAAAGAAAAGACATGATCTATCTATATCTCTATATCTCTTAAAAGAATCTTTACCTTTGAAGATGTGTTCTTCAAAGGTAAGGACTGCTCTGTAATGTAATATTCTACGGTCCTTAGTGGACTGGGAGAGTTTAGGTCAAGCGCAGTCGCTAAGAGTGTTGGTTGAACCTCAACTGCGGCTTGATATCTGCCATCCATCCGGGTGGAACCGTCCCAGCATCAACGGTGTAGTGTCACATAGTTGAGTCTGCAGCTTTTCGTGTGGATGACTAAAAAGGTGGTCAGGGGCTCATTTTTGTCATGATGAAGAAACATCACCACCTGCAGATAGAATCAAAGCTCATGGGCCTGACATGGGCGTCAATGTCCATGCTCCTTCGCAACGATCAACTAGAATGTCTTAGCTGTGAGTAGTGCGAAACTCTGGAACCGTGGAGTTTGTATCGCAGAACTGGAACTCGGACAGCTAACGCGTGCAAATTAAGTTATATCTCCCTTGCCTCGCTGCTACTGGTCGTCTCTCGGAGGGATTCGTGGTATTCACTGTCAGAGGTGAGCCCGCTCTATGTGTCCTGAACTTCTACGTTTGTGAACATGTAACGTCTCCAAGTAATCTTTGATGATAACTATACGCCTTTACTGACTTAATGATTGGTGTCATATGGAGAGTATACATACTCGAGCATCGAGAGACCTCTCATATTTGGGTGACTCTCTTAATATAGAACATCCTTGCAATAACATGGCCTAGACCTTTGTGTGATAGGCCTGAGGAGGGGATGGTACTCGCTCGCAAACTGAGGGACAGACGTGGCAGAATAGGCACAGCCCTGGGTAGAATCTGTCTCGTGTGAGAGACTAACGTGCCACACAAACCATCGCAGTATCGTGTAAGGAAATGTTGTACATGGATCGAGTAGAGACTAGCTTAGGAACTTGTGCATGAGGACACATAGGGACAAAGTGCCGTTCTTGGTGTGGGGTTCTTTCGTGTGGGTTTCGGGTAAAGCTGCTGGAATGTAGTAGATCAGCTGTACCTATCGTCGATACTGACTATGCAACTGTATCTAAGTAGGTACGCTGTTCTAAGTACGATGGTTCTTCACTAACGGTGAAAGGCTTAAACTGTTTAAATAAGTTATGATTATTTTAAATTTTAGTAACGCGCAGTATACCTACTAGTCCCTAAGGACCCCCCAACAATGCCAAACGTGACAAAGCTTTGAATGGAATACTTGCGACTTTAACTACACTTTCGGCATGGTCATTCCGTCTCATCCCACTGTCCGAGTTTACGACACACTCAAACAACAAACATCACCTGCATCTACAAAAAATTATAGTATTTCAAACAACACCTCGAATGAATGGCAAGCTACACTTAGTGAGGCCGTGGTGTATCATGTCCGACCTCCTAGATCCTTTTTGCGCCCAAACTGCTGACATCGACGATGGAAGAGGCTGTTCCCAGATCTAGGCTGGGCAAGACCAACCACCAACGTTTGCCTCAGGTGGCTCCCTACGGAAGTAGGTCGGGTTCGACACCAGAATAGGGCATAACCGGTGGCGGTAAAGATGGTGCTTCCCGCGCACGCCAGCGACAATCAGGCATCTCGTACACGGAGGCCTGAGACTGTCCACGAGTAGCTGCTGCAGATCCTCAACCGATAGATCCCGGCGCAAACTCTCTCCTCATATAGCATGTGTGAATGGTGTGTACGGAGATCGAAACTTAGACCATCCGATTAAAGGTATAGTGGAAGAGCCCACTGAGTGTGTGCTCCTTAATGGACCACACTATCAAGAAGGAAGAGTCCACTATTCCTCAGACTCACAAATGCACGGCACAGTTAAAAGTTCTATCCACAAATTCGGGTACTCGTTCACTAAAACATGTTTCCGAAGGAAAAGGAGGCCATGCATACCCATCAAAATGCAGGCCATTTACAATATTCACTCACTAAATGTTTCCCAATTCAGGGGCAGCATACATCAAAGGATGTGGTTTTTGTGATCTATGTAGGCCATACCCTTTGATGACAAAAGGCCGGAAGCGGGGGGCCGTTAAATTAGTCATGCTGCTCAGGTTCATAGTGATACTATGCGCTAACATTTTGCAGTCCCCAACCTTTTTTGCGCCACGGACCGGTTTATGCCCGACAATATTTTCACGGACCGGCCTTTAAGGTGTCGCGGATAAATACAACAAAATAAAACTAGTACCGGTACCGAAAAAAAGAAGATTTATTCATAACACACATGAAAAGACCCAGGAAAACCGAGTTAACGATAAAAACGATAACAAAATAACGCTGAAAACCGATAAAAACCCTGAAAACCATACATTTCACACCTGAGCCTCAACTCTCGCGGCCCGGTACCAAACGACTCACGGACCGGTACCGGTCCGAGGCCCGGGGGTTGGGGACCGCGATTTTGATACAGCATTGTTTGACAGAAATGGAGAAAAATGTTTTGTTGGTCATTCATTTTTGTCATGACATCACTTTGATTAGTTGAGTATCTGAGGCTGAGACCACGGGACTGTAAAACATGATTGTTGGGCTTCATTTCTGTGCTGAACAGTCATTTAAGATTAGTTAGTAAATAACAATTAGCTAATGTTGTTCATGAGACTAAAGTCATCTCACTGTGGTAATGTAAATATAATATGGCCAATATTATAGTTATTATATTATTATTATCATTATATTACAGCTTGAGCTCTGTGTCAAATACTGAACTTCAGTACAGATTCAAGTTGCAGTTATTTATATTCTATCATTAAATCTTCACTTCAAACACAAGGTTTATTGTTATTTCTGGAATTGTTAAAGAAGCATATTTTGCTTGCAGCCTTTTCTGATAGTGATAATAAAGACAACTGCTGAGGGTTTGGATTGGGACGTGACTAGAACAGCACACTGATGATATGGCTCCAAAACCTTTAGCATAATCCCTAGGCGGGACAGGGAGGTTAAAGTTTGATAGAAACCCTTCGTATGAGAGGAGTTTACCATCTTCATTAAATCACTGAGCCACATGTGTAATATTATTAAGAAACCAGTATTCCATCAAGAGGGATTTGCGTCTATATGAAGCGTCATTATAGTTCCATTTACAATACCTGGGGGAGAGAAATTATGTTTAAGGATGAGACTCCATGACATAAAGGCCCGGCGATGAAAAGCAGAAATCTTAATCGGTATTTTATCAATGTCATAACTGCATATTAAGAAAAAGTTAATACCACCTGGTTTAGATATCAGATAGAGGGGAATAACATTCCAAATGGAGCTGGGATATTTTTGTAAATATTTAAGCCAGTTCATTTTCAATGTATTGTTTAAAGTGCTAAAATACAGAAAGTTTAGACCAATTTTTATCATATGCATTGATGAGAACAGGTTTTCTTCAATAATGAGTCCTCCTGTTTCAGGTGTGTGTGTGCTGCTGCTGTCTGCACCAACTGTTTCTGCAGGTGAGGAGATGGAAGAAAACAATGCATCTCACATATCTGAGGGCTTCTTCTGTGACAAGCTCATTATGGTGGAGGTCATCCTCTCTTCATCCTCTCTTCTTCTAATTTATGTTTTCTGGTTGAGCTACGACCAAAGGCTCTCAGGTACTGGCCAGTTCTTAGTTGCTACCAAAAATCCCCTCTGGCATTTTCTCATACAGCCTTCATAGTAATTAAGACTTCACGGGACAATGGCTGGAACTGTTATAGAACTTATAGTCTTACATTTAGCAAAACCTGACCGGTGGGATGTTGCCACCCTCAGGTTCTTGGTAGAAAAGGCTGGCCTCTGATGACGTGTGCTGTCTTACCTTGTTGTTGAACCTTTGCCACCAGGAGCCAAAGCATCATCCTCCTCTCTTCAATGGCAGGGAGAGGTCTCTGGAAAACCACCAAGTTTCTGTTTTGAAGGAAAATTGACTTTGCAGCATTCCAAACTGCATCTTGGTAAAAACAGGAAATGATCTGTGGAATAATCTGATCAGCAAAGGCGGTGCATTATATCCATTATATGTGAAAGGTTAGCATTAAGTACTAAGGAGCCAAAGACTGGCAGATATGCGTCCCGTCTTTGTGGACGTCGAGGTCCTTATTGTCAGGAGCTGCGTTCTAATGCCAGAAGTAGCCTTCAAGCTCACAGGCTCACTTTTTGACATCTTGTATTTTACTTCTCGGATTTTAACAAAGGAAAAGTCAAAGGAAAGTTTGAAGATTAAGGCTTCAAACTTTCGTTTCGTTTATCGTTAGGGCTTATCAGATGTTCCCGTAATCCTCCTCTAGTTCCACTGCAATGGGTCTTGGCTGCCAGGGGCTTCTCATGGTTCTTCTTCATTCACCTTTTAAAAGCAGCAAGAAGGTCCCTGGTTCGAATCCACCAGGGCCCTTTCTGTGTGGAGCTTGTGTCTGTGTGGGCTCTCTCTGACTTCCTCCCACAGTCCACAGACATGCAGTTAGTGGGTTAGGTTAACTGGTGATTGTAAAGTGCACACAGGGGTGACTGTGAGTGCAAATGGTTGTCTGCTCTCTATATTAGCCTGTTGCCAAAACTGTTAAATTTAATAGTTCAAGTCACCAATTAACCCAACAACAAACGAATAACGAACGTACACAAAGGAAAACATGCAACCTCCACACAGACGGGGCCACAGCCAACCAGAAGACTGGAACTGGGAATCTGCTCTGTGTGAGAAAACACTGCTCTGGTAGAGGTGGTAGAGTTCGAGGAAGCTATGAATACTTTTATATTGCAGCCTGTGTGCTAATGTTGACCTATAATTCATGCATGACATTGTTTGCATTTTATCATCTGTCACCATTGTGATATGATCAGATATTAAAGATGTGCTACTACTTTAAATGTACGTTTCTCATTCAAACGCACAGGCTTTTATGATTTTCTTCTGACCTGTTCTCCCCAGCAGCGAGCCCCAGCTGTGGCCGGTGGGCATGGTTTTGGAGGGTAGCTCAGAGGCGTTGTGTCCCCCCCCATCTCTGGAGCTGCGCCCATCCTGCAACAAGAGCCAGCCCTCGCCTCCTTTGGGCTCAAGCTCACAACCCCACGATGGAGTCTTTCCTGAGGACAAGGAGCCTGTAAAGTATGGAGAGCTCGTCGTCTTGGGGTATGATATTAAAGTACCGTGTGCTCTGATGTACGTCTGATGTTAACTTCATGAATCTGCCTGATTATACAGGTGTGTTCATTCATGTTTGGAATTCTTAGTCGTCCTTAGCTCCAAGTCCCTAAAGTTGGACTTCCAGTTTAGAAAGTCCAACAAAAGCAGAGCATTGAACATGCTCTGTCTGTACACTGCATACAGTGCACTGTGTTGCTAGTAATGCATGAATGGCTCAACCCTCTGCCAAGGAGCAAAACAAATTCTCTTTCTTTGCTTTTCCAGTTTTACTACTGAACAAATGTTTAAGCTGGGAATGATGTCACTCCCAGCTCTGACATTTGACCTTTGAGTGTCAACAGTTCCACATTAAATGGAAAGCAGCACATGGTAAGAGCATCTCCACTGAGCTAATCAGGGTAACTCAAAGCAGCGTACAGATTTCTGCTAAACCAAAGCAAAGGCGTTTTAGCCATGAGATGCATTTGATAGACAGATATTAGTAAATAAGATAATAATTCCCATCTTATTAATTTCTGTACTCTCTAGATGTGCTGTAAAGATCGTGATGCACTATATATTTTCTTGATTAGAAACAGTAGGTCAGTCTAGGTCACATGCATGTATGGAGAAATGATGATTCAGAGAATAGGCTAATAACAGTCAGATTTTCATTTGGCGTCGAGGTCAAGGATATCTTCCTGTCTGCTTCTGAGCCTCTTTCAGTGTGGGTTTGATTTTGAGATTGAAAGTCCAGTTATGACCTGTTGCACTTGCACATCTGGAATTTCACCAGGAAGCTCACCTTGTAAAGAGCATAAACTTGCCAACTTGTCTTCAAACTGATTTGACGACTAGTTTTCAACCACTCGAGGTTTTGCAGACATGTAACCAATAACCATGTGACATTAACTTGACCCATAATTTCTCTGTATTAAGTTCTTCTTCTTTAAGTGCTCCGCAGGCTTCATGAAGCTATGTCAAAGTTGTTATTTGAACACTGCTGCTTTTCAAATCATTTTGAGTCTTGTCTTTGTACTTTAGATTGGAAAGTTATTTCAAGCTAAATGAAAGTGTATTAGTGTATTACCAGTTTTACCTTGGTAGATGTGCATGCGTGTATCACTCCTATCAGCTGTGTGGGCTACATTTTGTGGGGGCGGGTCAGGCTCTTTGGAATTATCAAACAACCTGACGCAGCACTAATGTTTTTGTCACTTTTTACAGAAACTCAAAGTAATGCGAGTACTTCCAAGCTTTAAACACTGAGTGGTCGTACTCTGTCCTGCACTCCATGTTATCCATTGTTGATCTGCACATGTCTGTTGCTGCCACGGAGTCGCACGCTCGTACGTCACTGTCATGAGACACTCTCACAAACAAAATCACAGTTTAGTAACACAGTGACGCAGCCTGCTTACGGGAAAGTAACGGTAATGTAATTACTTTTTGGGAATATTATCCCTTATATAACGCAGGAATGACTTAAAGACATAAAGACCTGGATGCCATCTAATTTTCTGATTCTACATTCAGATCAAACTGAGGTTATTGGCCGTGACACTAATGATCGTAGAAATAGAAGGATCTAACCAGGTTCTTACTCTGGACTGCACCGCCTCGGCCTTCACTGTGAGGAGCGTCGGAGTCATTTTCGGCCAGGATATGTCCTTTAGTGCACATATCCTTACTGACTGAACACAATCAGTCAGGGTTGCAACCAGAGATCATCCACCCTGTCACTCAGCACTGGCTCACCACAGGGATGTGTGCTGAGTCCATTATACACCATCTACACCAGTGACTGCACCCCTACGCACCCCTGCAACATCATCATCAAATTTGCAGACGACACCACTCTGATGGGGCTCATCACCAACGATGATGACACCGCCTACAGGGATGAGGTCCAGCGACTGTCAGAATGGTGTAACTACAATAACCTCACCCTCAATACCAGGAAAACCAAGGAAGTGGTCATGGACTTGTGCAAGACAAAAGCTGATCCCCCTCCCCTGTCCATAAAGGTGACTATGTGGAGAGGGCGTCCTGAAATGATGCAAACCTACTAGTGTTCTTCTATCAAGCCACAATCGAGAGTGCTGCCATCCCTGTGGTACACTGGTTGCACAACAGCCGATAAGAAGAGACACCAGAGGGTCATCAGAACTGCAGCGAAGGTGATCGTCTGTCCACTCTCCCCCCTGGACTCCATTGTCAGCTCTAGATGTCTCTCTAGAGCCACGGCGATTATAACCACCACCTCTTCAACATCCTGCCTCTGGCATCAGGAGCAAAACCAACAGACTAAAGAACAACTTGTCAGAACCATTAATGCAAATTAAAAGCATGAGCAGACCTCTGCCATACAGTCATTCTGTCGCTGCTATTGACTCTGTGCAATATTTTGGTCTTTCCTTTTTCTGTACAATATTCTGGCAGATGTGCAATTACCATCCTCATCCTTAGTGACCACAGCCCTTAAAGCCTTATTTACTTATTATATCATATCCCCTTGTACACACACCCACAATGTTTCTGTAACTCATACACCGTGTATATAGTGTGCTCACGTGGTATCATGGGGTTATTTTAACAAACGAAGGACATTTTGCCTGATAATTATTTTCATCCTCCTGTAACTTTACTGTATAAAGAGCTAAAACCTCTTTCAGGAGTAGTTAGTCGTTATAAGAAGTGTTTGTGAACTAAAAATGAAGAATGTGGGATACTGTTTGTCTGTGATTAAAGCTGTTGTGCAGGTGAAGCCAAAGGCAGGAATGCTTCATCATATTTTCTAGTCTTTGGCTTGGAAAGAAGTTGGTTTGGAAGCATATTTGGCGATGCTTCATCTCTGCTTTGCGTTTGTGTGGGAGCCGCATCAAAAACCTGTCCATTATGCTAAGTGTCCAAGCATTCTTTTTTTATTTAATACCCCCCCCCTTGCAATGGCCCTGGGAGGCACACCCCCCATTTTGGGAACCACTGGGCTAAAGTTGTGTCTCGTTACTCTTAAGTGTTCCTGGAGTCTCTGCGTCATCACATCCTTATCTTCTCCATCCACCCTGAGAGTAGGTGAAGTTGTTCCAGAAATATTTGTTGTTAAGCAGTGTGCCAGCATGCTTTCAGCACACTGAAATCTTTGGCAATGACTGAGCATGAATTTGACTGAGCCTGGTGTTCGCAGGTCTTGCTTTAGCTCAAAATGAACCAGAATCTGTCATTTTAAACAGATATGGTAAAAAATGTCTGATAATGATGAAAAAAGTCCAGCGTTCTTGCAAAGCGTCATATGTAAGCAGACACTAATGAAAAAACAAAAATAGGAATGACCCAAGGCTCAGCAGTGGATGAGTCTTTAAAGCATACTTTTACTCGTGTTGTGCTTTTGTGGGGAGTTTTTCCAGCTCCTCGGGATTTGTCAGCGCTCCTCACTCCGGATGTTCCTGCTACCTCTCTCTCCTCTCTGGCCCCAGCAGCTAGCTCCTCAGCGGCTGTAGGACTGTGTACGCTCGCTGCGTCTGCTCCACCCAGGTGTCATTGTGGATGATAACATGATTCACGGCAGCATGTGCAGCGTGTGGATGCATCATGGTCCATGAGGCGCAGCAAAGTGGTGCTCTGACCAGGAGGAGTGACAAATTAGTGCAAATTACTGTATATAGAGTGGAGAAGACCTTTTTTTCCCCTTGGACTGTGTAGACAAGGTAATCTACCAGTAGCATGGGGCATGGGGTAGGCGTCAAACCGTGATCTTCACTACAAGAACGATGGAGCTACACCAAGCTTTCTGTGACTCCTCTGTCACCCCCATCTCCAGCATAGCAGCCACTTCTTTCCGAATAATTTGCTTGTTAAGCACAGACAGTCTATAGGGACACGAACACACTGTCACACGTTTGAAAATGATGCTCTAAAAGCGTCGTGCAACCAGGCACTGGGAGAACACATCTCAGTGCAGAACCATCCACTCTCTGGTGTTTAATGGAAATTAAAGGTTAGATTTCTTAGACTGTGAAGTTCAGTAATGGGCATTTACAAGTTATTATGTAACATAACCAACACATACAGATGAGTAAATAAGGTTTGACTCTTATCCACTGAAATACAAGTTTGACACAAATTGTGTTCATTCTGTGTTATGAAACACAATGAAAACCATCCTCACCCACAGATGCAGCAGCAAGAGCAGCAAAAGTACATGATATCAAAAAAGCATTGAGTGAATGTGAGGACGCTCCAGGTAATCCAGGAGAGAAGGATCACTGCTGCATAAACGAGAACCTTCAGTGGTCCCTTATATGTGAGCAGGCCCATTTTTTCAGAATGCCACCTCTCTGTGGCTTTCAAACCCCAAAACACTTTGCATTAAAAATGGGTCCACTCCCAAGGTCAGCTGCCCTGGGACAAACAGGTTGATGCAGTGCACTCTGTTAAGCTCCAGGAGGATTGCTGTAAATTACACATCAAGAAAACCAAACAACCTCTGATTGAATACAGAACAGCTACCATGTGAGGCTAGGATTATTTACACCTATAGGCCAGTAATAAGGGGTTCAAGGATTCAAGGAAGCTTTATTGTCTTTCTCATTGCATGTTTCCATGAGGTGGAACAAAGTTACCCATGGTCCCAGTTTTCCATAAAAACAACAGAATGACAAGTAATAAAACAGTACCAAACAGAATAATACAAATAAGTGAAGTGCAACAACCTGAGTAACAGTATGGAGTATAGATATAGAAGAGTTTCAGTTTTATTTCTATAGCACATTTAAAAGTCTCCGGTACATCAAAGTGCTTCACAGACGAGCCGCATTTGCAGGGTTACAGCAGTAAAGGAGCAGGAAATACAATTATCAGCAAGAGAAATACAGTTATAAAATGGTGACGTGACAACAAGCATCAACCGGGGAAACGTTAAAAACGAAGTTGTTTGGAAGGCAAGCTTGAACAGGTGGGTTTTGGATCAATCGGCAAGCTGTTCCAGAGTTTTGAGTATAAATATTTTAGCAGCAAAGCATCAGCTGATTAAGGTACTACAGTAGCAGTTTCTTGTCCATTATGCACTGAGAAGTCTCAGAGCTTCTGGAATGAAGCTGTTTCTCAGTCTGGTGGTTTTGCATTTATGCTCAGCCTCGCTAGGGGAGCGGAAAGAGTGGGTGTGCTGGGTGAGTGGGGTCCTGCATGATACAGGTGGCCCTCTTCCTGCATCTGGAGGTGTATATTTCTGTGACGGTTAAGAGGCTGCCTCCGACAACTCTCTGTGCAGCCATCATTTTAAACTAATCCCTCTTTCAAAGATGAGGGTGATGTGCACATCCTGGAGAAGGAGGAATGCTGGCTTGAGCTCAGAGTCAATGAGGTCATTATGTGAAAAGGGAAAGACCGTCTCTGAACCAAAGAGGGGCCAGGGCTGCATCTTTCACCATCTTACAGTGCAGTGTGCAGCCCTTCCTCAACTCCCCTTGAATGGTATTCATGACCATTGTTCAATATCAGTTTGCATATCACCAATCATGAGTCTGACCACACACCTCACTGTCAGTGAGCAGTGCTAGCTTTGGTCATTATGCAAATGCACTGTTTATACGTCTGTGGAAACCTGCAGTCTGCTGAGACTGAAGAGTTCATTTGAGTGAAAAGTGATGAAACGTTTCTTCCACTGAAAATGCAACGCTCAGATGAAATGATCAGTTTCCTGGGATTATTTTTCATGTTATTTTTCATTCAGATGGTAGATCTGCACATGAGCTGTAGCTTAACAAACAGAATTATAATTAAATGTTATTCAGCGGTTACACGGGATAGTTAGTGTAGGCTAAAACTAGTCATTTGCAGTATTTTAAATTACTTTTGTTGACCTTTTTTTCTTTAATCTGACTGCTGAGTATACTGACTTGCCTCTTGAAAGACTCATCAATTTGAATTTAAGTTGCTCATGTTTTTTAGAAACACTTGCCAAGTACTGCTGTTGTACAAGTTTCTTACTGGCTACAATTTGGAAAGCAGCCACAATGGCTCCTGTAACAGCTGTTTATATATTGTAGAATATAGTTGGTGCAATTCACAAAGGTAGTGAACTTCAGAGCCAGCAACATCAAGGGTCAGATAGCCTGTCGACAAAGAACACATCTCCAAGAGCTACCAACAGATATGTGACTGACATGAGTCGTTGTTTTACCACCTGCCAAATCCCACTTTAAGCCATGCACCTACGTCGTACACTTGAATACATGGTGCATGAAGTTGTTTCTTTCTGAAACAGATTTCTTCCTCATCCCAGGTTGCCAGTGTTGATTTCAAAAGTCCACTGACCAGCCCAGCACTGATGCAGTTTTCCATTGAGAGCACCTTTGACTTATATAGAATAAAAAGAAAAAGAAAAACTTGCTACAATGTTTGTTTTTCTGCTAAAGAATTGTTTAAACTTAAGTCTTTATAGCCATTATAGTGAGGTACAATTGATTTTATTTTTCACAGGCACAACGGGTCACTGGCCAATGGGGACAAAGGTCGCAGAAGAAGTCGTCTGGCTCTTTACAAGAGACCCAAAGCCAACGGGGTCAAACCTGATGTTATCCACAATGTCTCAACTCCTTTGGTGTCAAAGGTAAGAAATCAGTTTGTTATACTATTAAGTAATTCATACCATTGAATTGTCACTGATCTGAGCAAAAAATAAGTTACAATAAAAATATGTATATACAGCTCAAAACATTAACCTGATATTTTCAAACATCCACTCAGTTAAACTTCTGGGATATTGATCTAATCAATAGTAGCAGCAGGGCTTGTTGATCAGTTTCACCTTCTGCTGCTCAAATACACAAGGAATCATCAGGGAACGAGAAATGGGAGGGAAACAGCTGGAGCTAATCAGACACGACGAGACAGAGGAGGCAAGAGAGGGGGAGAGGGGGCGAGAGAGGGAGCACAAGAGAGAGAGAGGGACGAGAGAGGACGAGGGAGCACAAGAGAGGGAGAGGGACAGAGAGGCGAGAGCAGAGGGACGAGAGAGGACGAGAGAGGCAAGGGAGAGAGGGCGAGGGAGCACAGAGCAGAGAGGGAGAGGACGGAGAGAGAGGGGTACGAGAGAGGGCGAGTGGGAGACACAAAGAGAGAGCACTCAGAGATCTTAGGATCGAGAGAGGGCAACGAGAGAGGGGCCAAGAGGGAAGAGGGACGAGAAGAGAGGGGCGAGAGAGAAGAGAGACAGAGAGGGAGAGACAAAGAGAGAGAGAGAGAGAGAGAGAGGGGGGACGAGAGAGAGAGGAGAGAGAGCACAGAGAGAGAGAGGGAGAGAGGGACGAGAGAGAGGGGGCGAGAGAGGGCGAGGGAGCACAAGGGAGC
>NW_024582899.1:233855-243718 GCF_018398535.1 Haplochromis burtoni | reverse complement strand
GAGAGAGGGTGAGGGAAAGAAATGATGGAAACATGGACAAAGTTTCCAGACAGTGGAGGCATGGAATGAACACGAGAAGAACAAGGGGACAGAAAGGGGACACGAGACACGAGACACAAGGACACACACAGGCACATAAACAAACACACAGAGAGGGACACACAGGACAAAGACACAACGGGAACCTAAACAGACGAGAAAGTCAAACAGAATCAAGTCAAAACTACTAAATGAACCTGAAATAATAAAACAAGAAAACTCAAAACACTGGGTCAGAACCATGACAACATGAACGGTTTTAAAGGTGGAGCCCACTGATATTTACCTTCCCCCTCAGTTTTTGACCAGTGTCCTGCATTCGAGGTGTTTATTAATGGGACCATTATGCCCAAACACCATATCAGGCATGCTTTTTTATTTGAAAAGCCCGAAGAACCGCCTCCCCTCCTTTTTTGTCTTGGGACGCAGGCAGGCTGAAATGGCTGTTTTTCCATCTTTGCATCAGCCAGCCTCCAAAGTGGTACCCCAAACACTGTAACTCCCTCCGTCCAACAGCACACTTCTTTGGGTTGGCCGTGAGCCCTGCACGCGTCACGGACATCTAGGTAGGCAGCAGCAGATCCAGTTGTGGACGTAGCACCCGGTCCATGAGGCGCTGGAAAGTGGCTCAGAGCAAGCTGAGCTGAAGAGTGAGGAATTGGCACGACCCACACCTCCAGTAGCCCTTGGTTAAATCCAGCATCATAAAACAAACAGCAGTGCCCAACCAGTCCAGGAGCTCATTGACCCGGGACATGGGATAAGCATCAAACTGTGAGACTTCGTTCACCTTGTGGTAGTCAACACAGAACCATATAGACCCATCTCTCTTTATTACAGGGACTATGGGGCTTCTATTACTCCCAGCTTCAGCATTTCAGCCAAGTCCTTTTACACAGTTTGTGTCTTGTGCTCAGGTAACCTGTGGGGCCGTGAACACACCGTCACACCAGGCTGCACGCCAGATTCATACAGCCGGGCAAAGTAGAGAACACATCTGTAAATCACTGTTGCAACACAGCAACCTCCACTCTCTGGGCCACAGCTGTCATTCTATTGTGTTTTTCGCTTATACCCTAATTTTCACCAGAACCAAGGGATGTTTATGAATGTCCCCACACACACACCTCCACCCGCTCTGTGCCCAGCAGTGCGCCTGGGGGAACCAGGGTTTAGTGGACCAGGGTCTGCCTACAGCCCGAAGCCACCATAGCATGGAGTATACCTGCCTTGGAACTAGTGTTGGTCAAGTTACTTGAAAAAGTAATCAGTAACTAATTACTGATTATTTCCCCAAACAAGTAATCCTGTTACTTTGCTGATTACTTATTTTCAAAAGCAATTAGTTACTTAGTTACTTTTTAAAAACATGATTTACAACCTGAATAGGATAATAATTTCAGCCCTATTCTACTTTTTCTGCATAATCCATCATACAAAATGTAATCAAATGGAAAAGTCTCTTTTTAAAACTTGTTTTATTAGTTTTAATCTTTTAACTTTATGCATCAAGCAAAAATTTAATTATATGCAACATTCTCTGACTGGAAGAAATTTAGTTTAACATTTAAACCTATTTTCTGCACATAAAATAAAATATTTTTTGTGTTTACACTCAGTCTTTCAAATAGATGCAAGTAAAACACAGCAGAAAATAAATAAAGTCAAAGACTCAGCGGTCCTGTTGCTCTATTTTCACCTGTAAAGCAGGAGTAGGGAGGCGGAGGTTTACCCTGGTGCAGGTGGCAGCACACTCGGTGCTTGCTCGAAAGTTTCTGTATTTTTTTGCTGTAAAAAGAAGTTTTCTTCCCACGCAGTGAACGAGACACTAATGTTTTTGTCACTTTTTACGGAATCAAACTCAAAGTAAGGTCAGAACTTCCACGCTTTAAACGACTGACGTGGCATACTCTCTCCCGCACTCATACATTATCCATTTTTGATCTGCACACAGCTGTAGCGCGTTGCTTGTAACGCAATACTGCCCATCTCTTCTTGGAACCTTACCGGCAACGCGGAACAGCGACGAAGTTTTCCTTGTCATAAGAGTTTGGTGGGCTCCACACCAACTGTACATGGTATAAAAATATTAATAGTAGGACAGCAAGAATTAATAACAAACAAGAGGAGTATATACAAAACAGGAAGAAGGTGCACAATAGAGGACAGGACCACGTTACAGGACAATTGCAAAGTGTTTGAAAGTAGCTCAGTGGACTGAACATTGAGTCCATGTGTGAACGGCCTGAGTTATGAGGGTTAGTCAGACAGTGGCTCTGATTGTTGGGTGGGCAGGGGTGGGGTGTGGGGGGAGTGTTTGTTTACCGTCCGGATGCACGAGGGGAAGAAGCTGATTTCTGGAGGTGCGGAACCTGATTGACCTGAGGCACCATCCCAACTAAGCCTTGTAGTTGGGAGACTAGCATGGTGGCATGGTTCATAATGAATTTCCTCAGTTGAACCTCAGATGGCTCTCCTGTTGTGTGCCTGACACGTGCACCCTCTGAGGTTTAAGTGTTGTAGCTAGTGCTAAAATAGTGCTAAATTAATCTTGTGTGTAACTATTGTGTGTAAGCAGACTTGTGAGAAGTCTGTGGTGTATATGGATATATAGACATGGAGTCAGGACACTTCCTGTGGGGCAACTGAAACGTGAGGGTAACAAATATGCCAAAGTAAATAAATCAGCTAGGGGGCAAATACTTTTCACAGCACTGTATCAGTCCAGGTGCCAGAAGAGTTGAATCGGTCTGTGCAGTAAGCTCGCAGACACAGACCCAGCCAGGCCACAGCAAAGCTCAATAGTATAGAGAGCTTGTGAAACAGTTGGGGATAGCTCCTTCCTGTCCCAACACGACTGTACTCCAATTTGCAAAGCCAGGTCCATAAAGACATGGATGACAAGTTCGGTGTGGAAGGACCTACCTGGCCTGCATAATTTCCTGACCTTAACCTGAACACTTTTGGGATGTGAGCTAGACTGGAGACTGTAAGCCAGGCCTTGTCATCCAACACAAATGTGTTTATGGACGAATGGTCAAAAATTCCAATAAACACACTAAACTCTATTATATTAAACCCTGGGACAAGCCCCTCCACCACGATAAGATAGCGATTCACGGAGGGGTACTGTTAAGACATTTATGTAATATAATTTTAAATAAAGTTATTCTAGTATTCATTCCTTGTCAGGATTCAGACACTTTCTGCCAGGTACTGCAATAAATTCTGCATTGTTTATTACCAGCATTCAGGTTGGGAGGTCACATGACTGTAACCCATGTGAAATACAGGGCTACTAAACCCCTTGTAATTATTTTGAGTTATTGTTTAGTATTGTTATACAGTGGCGCTCTGAAACTATGTATGCTGACCTTACATGTTGTGCAAAGGAAGCGCCGTCTGTGTCTTCCTGGTGAGCTCTTTCTAAGGAAGCTGGACTCAAACTCTGAGCACAAAGAAACCAACATCTGTGCAGTTATTTGTGTTGGAAAATTTCATTTCATTTTCAAAAGCCTCCTTCTCGACCCACCTAAATGTCTGGGTCTCTGTTGAAGCTGATATTGCACAGGTCTTGAGTAGAGGCGCTGCATGATGATGATCATGCTTCGATTGCACAATCCTAAGAATATAGAAATAGATATAGAAAAGGACATAGATATAGCAAGATTGCATCTCCCTCCCTTTTTTACAAAAAACTAGTCTCACTTAGTAGAGAATGAGTTTCTTAAATTGGGCAAAAGCTGGTTTTCAAATTGTTTTGAATATTGAAATATGTGGGTTTTTTGGTTATGTGTCTTGAGATTTAAAAGTGATTATTTTTACGTTTGGATTGCTTCTGTAAATAGTAGCTTAATGCATTAAGAACTAGCGAGCAATAATAGCAAACGTTGGCAAGATGTAATGTAACAATTATTGAGCAACACTAATGAGATCAATACAGTAACCTGGACACCCCCAAATGGGAGTTGTGTAACGTATGCACCACCTTGAAATGACACATTATCCGAGAAGTTGAAGCTCTTTTCTTTTCGCTCCTGCTTCAGTGAGGTGAGGTTTGGGTCCATTTCCCTGCTTTTCAAGTTTTCTCAACCAGTGCAATTCTTCTTTGCTGGTCATCTGGGCACAGGTCTTCATTAAAGCACAGATGCTCCAGGTTTGGGAGCCCTATAGGCACAGGTCCCTGTTTTATAACATGATAATTCAAGTATCTTGCTTTCCATTTTTTTAGCTCAATGTTATTGACTCTCTTGATAGTTTCATATTTTTTTTACACTTCTTTAATTTCATAGTAGATTAATTCCACTGACTCTTTCACACGATTAATAGCTTACAGGTCATTGGCTCTTTCATTAAAAATATACAGTTATTTATATACAATTAAAGTTTTTCATGTTCGGTCTTATACAAACAGCAAACTACTACTTTAGGCCAAAAAGACCTCATTACACTTGGACTCCTCATTAGCGAAGAGAAAGAAAAAAACTGTTTCTAGTTTTAACCTCATCGCTCTGCCAAAGCCTTAAAACTTCAGCTGCCATGGCTACGGGCTGTTTATTTAACAGTCTGTAATAACCTTACTAACCTGAGCTAACCGAGTCGTATTTCTCATCTGTGCAAGTAAAACTAGAGGGAAGCTTTGGATGCTCAACTCTGTGATCAAAACCAAATAAGTTGCAAAAGCAAAATTTATATGCAAGGGTTAATATTTAAATCTGCCTTTAGAACATGGTTAATGGCTGCATTAAACATTAAAAAAACACACCGTGCTGTCACATTGACAGTAAGACATTAAGGATAGATGCTGTCTGTGTTGTTGTAATATTATGATTAGTATTAACAACAACACCTGTATGAATCCAAGTGCTGTTGTTGTCTTTAAAAATAGAAAATGCTCTCCAAGTAGATTTTCTGGAGGTCAGTGATGTGGTTGATGTATAATCTGTCTTCCTTTGGCAGGCACTCAGCAACAAAAGCCAGCACAGCATCTCCTACACACTGTCACGGAGCCACTCTGTAATTGTGGAATACACTCATGACACCAACACAGATATGTTTCAGGTCAGTGTCCACACACACACACACACACACACACACACACACACACACACACACACACACACACACACACACACACACACACACACGTGTGTGGTTGCCAATTCAACATTTTAGTTTTGTTTCCTGTTGTGGAAAAAGACACTGGACAGTAAAATATTGTAACAACGTACCACAAACAGAAGACAGAGCCGTACCACTGGACACTGGTCGGGCTGAAATCTGTTAGCTACCCTCAGATAGTCTTAGATCAAGGAAGAATACGAAAAGGAAAATAGTAACTGTAAAAACACAAGCTGAAATTTGATGATATTCATTTAAACTTGGAGCTTTCATACCGAGGAACAGTATGACAGATCAAAGGATAATCGAGGTTTAATAATGGCTACAAGCCTTTATCCAAGCTTATTTATGTCTCTCAGGATGAAAAGGTTTAAAGATGACAACATTCTCCGATGTTCTTTGTCACTGATTGACCTAAATATCACATATTTACAAAATTAAATTAATATTTTGTGTTTTTCTGCTTCAGACTTTAAAGCAGTTGTTATAGATCAACATAAAGCTGTAAAACCAGCAGCAGTTGTTTTCCAGTCTGCAGTCAGACCTGTGTGCCCTCAGCAGCTTGCAGTTGTTTTCCAGCCACCTTCTCTTATGAAGAAGACCCAAACAAAGCCAGGGCTCCACTGTTCTCCATTTAAGGGTCAGATCCATGAGTGGAGTCCCTGCTCCTTCTGAATAACACACAAAGAAAGTCTGCATGTTTGACCTTTTGTGTGGTACAGCCTGGTTCCAGTAACTATTAGAAATACTGTTCCTGTCACACATTGTTCTTTTTATAATTAAAACATGCACGAAAGGCTCGAAAGCATTTTGTTCGTTGACTCTCACTTCGTTGATAATCAAAATGCAGCACCACATAGTAAACACAGAGGCGTGTCCGTTGTACATGGACCTGATTGGTTCTCGTGTGGTGCTTTTCTACTCCGAGCGGTCAAAGTGAAATCACTAACACACACAAGTGTTGTACTACTTTATGTATTTGGTCAAATGTTACTGAAAACTGGCTTCTGCCATTCAAAACGTATGGACCGATTCTTATTGGTTAATCCAGGTCTCACCATTTTTCAGAATAATCATCTTTGTGCTGGTGATACACTTTCCACATCTGCCTGGCAACTAAGTAAATCAATTCAGTCTTGCTATTATTGTAGGGCCAGGTTGTTGGCCTGTTCTTCCTTTACACAGTGAGGTCTGTAAAGTTTTACTGAAATCACACAGCTGACAAAACCTGAAGAAAGAAAAAATCAGCTGGAACATATGATTATCTTCTAGGATTCTTCACTCGACTGATGCTTGTATGCAAATAATTGCACATCTTTCTAAAACATGCACAATAAGACTGCACTGGAGTGTTTGTGCTCAGCATGTCTTTGTATGGTCTCAGTGGTCCCTCTGTCTCGGTTCTCTCAGATTGGCCGGTCCACAGAAAGCATGATTGATTTTGTGGTGACGGACACAGCCGGCAGCAGTGGTCAAGTTGGTGGTGCGGTGGGGGAGGGCGGAGGCCAATCAGTTCAGAGCACCATCTCACGATACGCCTGCCGCATCATGTGTGAGCGCAGCGCTCCCTACACCGCTCGCATCTACGCCGCTGGCTTTGACTCTTCCAAGAACATCTTCCTGGGGGTGAGTGTTCCCTCCCACGCGGGTGACAGGCATCGCTTGGTACGCGCCACTGGTAACCATAGCAACCACGGCAGTTTGACAGAAGGGATGTGGTTGTTCCACCCACGTGTGACATCAGAGCTGCAAGAATGCATGTCTGTTCATGTGATGGAGCTGCATGAAAACGTGAAGGGGTGTGTGTGTGTGTGTGTGTGTGTGTGTGTGTGTGTGTGTGTGTGTGTGTGGGAGTTAATAGTTGTTACTCATGAGTTATGAAAGAGACTTTGGTCATGTGTTTAATCTTTAGTAAACAGATCACAGTTTATAACATTTATGATCCAAATTAATATTCGGTGCTGTGTTTAGTGTCTTACAGCTGAGTTCATCACTCCCTGCAGACAACATCAGCAGACAGTGATGCAGGGCAGCAGCAGCATATTTTGCAGCATGAATGGTCTGACTATAGTAGTGGGAAGTTTAAATCCTGCATTTAAAAGTGGAGAGGACGTCTTTCTCCTCTCCTGTGGCTGGTCTCATGGGACAGAGAGTTAAAGGCTCTGTCCCATGTAAAGTATTGAGAGCTGCAATAAGGTCTGTTGGGCCAAGCACAGATATCAGTCCACTGTCTGATACCAAGATCACTGTGTTGTTTCTGCGCTGTGAATCCTGACTGAAATTATGCAAACGATCACAGAGCCCATTTAGATCAACTTCTTCAAACAGCTTAATTATATCTACCTTATAAACCTGTGGTACCTAACTTATTAATAACAACAAACTCATCTACGCTTTATTTAGAGGCAGAACTTTTTTAAAGAGTTTTACAGGGATGGGATCTTGTGCATTTAGCGGCAGTCTGCATAAAGTAGCCCAGAGAGATCAACGGGAGAGAAGTGGTCTGTAAAGTATCAGCAGTTTCTGAAGCAGTTTGACTTGTTAACAGATGTGACTCGAGGCAGCCGTGGTTACAAAGTTACTGAAGTCATCACTACTGCTAAAGCAAAACGATGCTCAAACGTGCTGCGACTCTTTGTCAGCCAGGCTAAAGTATTGAAAAGCAACACAGTGTCCTTCTGCTTTTCCCTTCATCAGTAACTAGTAACTATTACTAGGTTTAAAGGAGGTTTCTGAAACACTTACAGTCTCTCTGCACTAAGTGAAATCCTGCATTGATAATGATAATCAATGATAATGATAATGATAACAAGATTGACAGCCCTGACAACTTGGCTATCAGAACTAAATTTCTGGACTGCTTTTCTACTCTGAGCACTCAAAGCGCTTTACACAGACAGATGTATAATATTGTACGGAGCAGATGTTGTCTTTTCATTCATATTTAGCAGCTTTGTTGTTTGTTACTGTTGCCTTTCCGTCAGATCAAAGCTGTGTGGTTAGTCCCGTCTGACCTCTGCCATCAACAAGATATTTTCAGCCAGTATTGCTGCTAACTGGATATTTTCTCATTTCTCTGTAAGCAGAGATGGATGTGCAGGTCAGCAGTTTCAGAAATAAGCAGACCAAACACTTCTGGCACCGACCAACGTGCCACATTCAAAGTCACTTAAAGCACCTTTTTACCATTTAGCATTTGACAAAGCCTGACCAGAGATTATAGCCCTGCACACTTCAGAATTCATCCTGCTCCTTTAATCAGCAGTAACATAAACACTGAATCTAGTTTCACTGTCAGCCATACAATCCATGTTATGCTCAATCATCCAGGTAAGTAAATCTCCAAAAGATCAGTGGTTGTTGATCAGTGGTCATGAGAATCTGCATAATTAAGATTAAGGAACTGACCTCACAGCCCTTTGTTCCTTCAGTGGGCTGGTTTCAGTCATTATGCAAATGTCCTGTTTATAAGATTGAAAGCTGCAGTCAGCTGAGACTGAAGGAGTCACCTGGTGATGACGCTACGTCCAGATGAACAGGATCAACCTTTGGAGACGATCCATGTCATAACACTGTCTCCACTGTGTTTGGCAGATGAAGATGTATGAATCTGAACCTACTTCCTTTCCTTCTCCATCACTGTGATACAAGTTTGTTTCATCTGTTCAAAGATTTTTTTCCAAGCCTAAGGAGGCTTTAAATGTTTTCTGGCAACGTCTATGTGGAGTGAATAAGGCACCCAGTGTTTTGAGCCATTGTATTTACATCACAACACCCCAACCCCCGAGTCCCCGTGTTTTTAACTGGGCGTGATTAAGGATGCCGTGCAGGTGCGTCCGCCCTCCCTGCACGGCACCGCAGGCCACGCCCCACCACAGTCTAGTTTGGCCTTCCTGTTTTGAGTGTAACACCTAGTTTGCGCCTTGTTGTTGTGCATATTTACATTCATGAAGCTGCTGTTGATTGTGGACTTGAAACTATTATGAAGGAAAGAAATCTACAGTCATTTAATTTAGTTCGTATTGAGGCGACTAGCAAGATAGAGAGAGAGAGTTTATTCATCCCACGGGGAAATTGTTGTGTTACAGCAGGTGATAAAGAAACAAGAAATAAACAACATAGTTAAAACAAAAGTGGCACAGGCACCTGTTAATGTACATATATATTGTACATCTATACACCTAATCGTTTTTATTATACCTGATTATATTCTGACCAGTATTAGGTGTAATTAACTAGCACCGGTCAGACTGGATGATGACAGTGTAGCAGAGGAACAGCAGCTCCTGTGGCAGGTTGAACTCTGAGTTGCGGTGCGTACAACCTCTGCTGGGCCTTCGTCCTGACAGACTCTATATGTGAGGACCAGATTGTGTGTACAGGCAGATCCCAGGAATCTGAAGTGAGAGTATTTTTGAGGATGATAAGACGATGATGGTGGGAAGGTTTCTCAAAGTCCATGGTCATCTCCACAGTCTTGAACAGGCTCAGCTCCAAGTACTTCTGGCTGCACCAGTCTATCTCCCATTGGTACACGGACTCGTCACCATTCTGGATCAGAACAATGATGCTGGCGTCAGCCAATAACTTCAGGAGAATGATGGCTCTCCGGAGGCGCAGTCATCAGTAGAGGGAGAAGAGCAGCAGGGAGAGAGCACACCCCTGGGACAGGCTGAAATGCTCCTCAGCCTCACCGGCTGCTG